>NW_026622974.1:5000-7500 GCF_023065955.2 Ursus arctos | reverse complement strand
AGGGTTAGGGTTAGGGTTAGGGTTAGGGTTAGGGTTAGGGTTAGGGTTAGGGTTAGGGTTAGGGTTAGGGTTAGGGTTAGGGTTAGGGTTAGGGTTAGGGTTAGGGTTAGGGTTAGGGTTAGGGTTAGGGTTAGGGTTAGGGTTAGGGTTAGGGTTAGGGTTAGGGTTAGGGTTAGGGTTAGGGTTAGGGTTAGGGTTAGGGTTAGGGTTAGGGTTAGGGTTAGGGTTAGGGTTAGGGTTAGGGTTAGGGTTAGGGTTAGGGTTAGGGTTAGGGTTAGGGTTAGGGTTAGGGTTAGGGTTAGGGTTAGGGTTAGGGTTAGGGTTAGGGTTAGGGTTAGGGTTAGGGTTAGGGTTAGGGTTAGGGTTAGGTTAGGGTTAGGGTTAGGGTTAGGGTTAGGGTTAGGGTTAGGGTTAGGGTTAGGGTTAGGGTTAGGGTTAGGGTTAGGGTTAGGGTTAGGGTTAGGGTTAGGGTTAGGGTTAGGGTTAGGGTTAGGGTTAGGGTTAGGGTTAGGGTTAGGGTTAGGGTTAGGGTTAGGGTTAGGGTTAGGGTTAGGGTTAGGGTTAGGGTTAGGGTTAGGGTTAGGGTTAGGGTTAGGGTTAGGGTTAGGGTTAGGGTTAGGGTTAGGGTTAGGGTTAGGGTTAGGGTTAGGGTTAGGGTTAGGGTTAGGGTTAGGGTTAGGGTTAGGGTTAGGGTTAGGGTTAGGGTTAGGGTTAGGGTTAGGGTTAGGGTTAGGGTTAGGGTTAGGGTTAGGGTTAGGGTTAGGGTTAGGGTTAGGGTTAGGGTTAGGGTTAGGGTTAGGGTTAGGGTTAGGGTTAGGGTTAGGGTTAGGGTTAGGGTTAGGGTTAGGGTTAGGGTTAGGGTTAGGGTTAGGGTTAGGGTTAGGGTTAGGGTTAGGGTTAGGGTTAGGGTTAGGGTCGGTTAGGGTTAGGGTTAGGGTTAGGGTTAGGGTTAGGGTTAGGGTTAGGGTTAGGGTTAGGGTTAGGGTTAGGGTTAGGGTTAGGGTTAGGGTTAGGGTTAGGGTTAGGGTTAGGGTTAGGGTTAGGGTTAGGGTTAGGGTTAGGGTTAGGGTTAGGGTTAGGGTTTAGGGTTAGGGTTAGGGTTCGGGTTAGGGTTAGGGTTAGGGTTAGGGTTAGGGTTAGGGTTAGGGTTAGGGTTAGGGTTAGGGTTAGGGTTAGGGTTAGGGTTAGGGTTAGGGTTAGGGTTAGGGTTAGGGTTAGGGTTAGGGTTAGGGTTAGGGTTAGGGTTAGGGTTAGGGTTAGGGTTAGGGTTAGGGTTAGGGTTAGGGTTAGGGTTAGGGTTAGGGTTAGGGTTAGGGTTAGGGTTAGGGTTAGGGTTAGGGTTAGGGTTAGGGTTCGGGTTCGGGTTAGGGTTAGGGTTAGGGTTAGGGTTCGGGTTAGGGTTAGGGTTAGGGTTAGGGTTAGGGTTCGGGTTAGGGTTAGGGTTCGGGTTAGGGTTAGGGTTAGGGTTCGGGTTAGGGTTCGGGTTAGGGTTAGGGTTAGGGTTAGGGTTAGGGTTAGGGTTAGGGTTCGGGTTAGGGTTAGGGTTAGGGTTAGGGTTAGGGTTAGGGTTAGGGTTAGGGTTAGGGTTAGGGTTAGGGTTAGGGTTAGGGTTAGGGTTAGGGTTAGGGTTAGGGTTAGGGTTAGGGTTAGGGTTAGGGTTCGGGTTCGGGTTAGGGTTAGGGTTAGGGTTAGGGTTAGGGTTAGGGTTCGGGTTAGGGTTCGGGTTCGGGTTAGGGTTAGGGTTAGGGTTAGGGTTAGGGTTAGGGTTCGGGTTAGGGTTAGGGTTAGGGTTAGGGTTAGGGTTAGGGTTAGGGTTCGGGTTCGGGTTAGGGTTAGGGTTAGGGTTAGGGTTAGGGTTAGGGTTAGGGTTAGGGTTCGGGTTAGGGTTAGGGTTAGGGTTAGGGTTAGGGTTAGGGTTAGGGTTAGGGTTCGGGTTAGGGTTAGGGTTAGGGTTAGGGTTAGGGTTAGGGTTAGGGTTAGGGTTCGGGTTAGGGTTAGGGTTAGGGTTAGGGTTCGGGTTCGGGTTCGGGTTAGGGTTAGGGTTAGGGTTAGGGTTAGGGTTAGGGTTCGGGTTAGGGTTAGGGTTAGGGTTAGGGTTAGGGTTAGGGTTAGGGTTCGGGTTCGGGTTAGGGTTAGGGTTAGGGTTAGGGTTAGGGTTAGGGTTAGGGTTCGGGTTAGGGTTAGGGTTAGGGTTAGGGTTCGGGTTAGGGTTAGGGTTCGGGTTAGGGTTAGGGTTAGGGTTAGGGTTAGGGTTAGGGTTAGGGTTAGGGTTAGGGTTAGGGTTAGGGTTAGGGTTAGGGTTAGGGTTCGGGTTAGGGTTAGGGTTCGGGTTAGGGTTAGGGTTAGGGTTAGGGTTAGGGTTAGGGTTCGGGTTAGGGTTAGGGTTCGGGTTAGGGTTCGGGTTAGGGTTAGGGTTCGGGTTAGGGTTAGGGTTAGGGTTAGGGTTAGGGTTAGGGTTCGGGTTAGGGTTAGGGTTCGGGTTAGGGTTAGGGTTAGGGTT
>NW_026622973.1:0-24350 GCF_023065955.2 Ursus arctos | reverse complement strand
GTCACTATTTGCAAATGACATGAAATCCCAAAAGATTCCACAAAAAAAAAAAAAAACTGTTAGAATAAACAAATTCAAGAAAGCTGCAGGATATAAAGTCAATATACAGAGACCTGTTGTCTTTATTTTTTTTCAGATTTTATTTATTTATTTGACAGGAAGAGAAAAAGCACGAGCCGGGGGAGTGTCAGAAAGACGGAGAAGCAGACCCTCGCTAAGCGGGGAGCCCAACACGGGGCTCGATCCCAGAACTCTGGGATCATGACCTGAGCAGAAGGCAGACGCTTCACCTATGGAGCCACCCAGATGACCCAACTTCTTGCATTTCTGTATACTGATGACACACTTTCGCAAAGAGAAATTAAAAAAGCAATGCCATTTACAATTGCATCAAAAAAAAAAACCTAGGAATAAAAGTAACCAACAATGAGAAAGACATAGTACACTCAACACATGGCAGAAAAGAAATGAAAAACATGTGTGTCGAGGGGGGGCAGAATGTATGGGCCAAAGATTTGGAAGGCAACACAAACAAATGGAAGCATACGCCATGCTCCTTAACTGGAAGAGTTAATTATGTGAACATGTCCATCGTACCCAAAGCAATCGACAGATGTGATGAAATCCCCATCTGAATTCCAGTGGCATTATTCGAGGAAATAGAAAACAGTCCTCAAACTTGTATGGAATCACAAAAGACCCCAAATACCCAAAGCAACCTGGAGAAAGAAAGGTGCAGTCAACACACTCCTGGATTTCAAGCTAGATTACAAAGCTGTTGTCATCAAAACAGGGTGGTACTGGCAGAAACACAGACACCAGGTCAGTGGAACAGAACAGAAAGCTCAGAAACTTACCCACACGTAGATGATCCTAACTTACGACACAGCAGCAGAAGATATGCCATGAGGGAAGGACCGTCTCTTCAGTGAGCGGTAGCAGGCAAACTGGACACTAAATGCAGAAGAATATAACTGGGTCACTTTCTTACACCACACACAAAATTTTTAATGGATGAATGATTTGAACATAAGACCCGAATCCATAAACCTCCAAGAAGACACAGGTACTAAGTCTCTCGACATTGGTTTTGGCAAAGAGTCTTCAGATCGGACACCAAATGCAAAGGCAACAAAAGCAAAAATAAACAAGTGGAACAACATCAAACTGAAATCTTCCACACGGCAAAAGAAACCATCAAAAACTTAAAAGGCCACTGACCCAATAAGAAAAAAATATCTGCGAATCATATGTGTGAGAAGAGGCTAATATCCAAAATGCGCACAACACTCATACAAATCAAAACAAAAAAAAACTGTATAAAAAATGGGGTGAATATGTGAATAGATACTGTCCAAAGATGGCACACAGGTGCCAACAGACAGAAAAAGTTGTTCGACATCACTAATCATCGTCAGGGAAACATCAGTCAAACCCACAATCGGCTATCCCCTCACAACTGTTGGAACAGCAATTGTCCCAGAGACAGACACCAGGTGGGGTCAAGGGTGTGCAGACGAGGAGACACTGTGCGCTGTTGGTGGGAATGGAAATTGGTGCAGCCACTGTGACAAACGGTATGGAGGTTCCTGAAAAAATAAATACAACTACCACATGACCCAGTAATGGCTCTACTGAGTATTGATTTGGAGAACACAAAAATACTGCCTCAAAAAGACAGATGCACTCCCACGTTCACTGCAGCATTATTCACAATAACCAGACATGGAAACACAGACCTTGGGGGCCTTATGCCAAGTAACTCAGACACAGAAAGACAAATACCAGATGCTCTCGTGTACATTCCACGTGGAATAAACAAATACTGAACGCATAGATACTGAGAGCAGATTGGTAGGTGCCAGATTCGGGGATGGGGTGGTAGAAACGGGTGAAGGTGGTCCAAGTCTCAATGTTTGAGTGAGAAAATCCGACAGTCATGAAATGTTCTGTCCAGCATGGAGACTAAAACTAACCCCGCAGCATGGGGTATAGGTTTCCCTGCTCTTTGAAAGTACAGGGCTTCTGAGAAACCTTGCACAGCAGAAATGGTGTAAAGAAGGAATGACCATTCATTTACACGGAAAAATTAGACCGTGTGCTCAGACTCCAAGATCCCTTCTCTTTGGCTTTTCTTAGGCCTCAGGACACAAGTTTCTAACGGAGGCCCAGCATAAATGAAGATAAAGCACAGCAGAGGCTCACAGACACAATTCAAAGTGCTGGTGGCTGGATGCGGAGAGCGGTTCCCAGCGGAAGGAGCTGGTTGGGGTGCACGCCGCCTCTGTCGTGCTTCTCCCCAAAACAGATGCTGAACGCGATTCTCACTGTTCACCTTTTTTCATAAGAGGGAAATCCTCTTTAGGTCTCTTCCTCTCACTGAAGCTGGGTAATAACGTAGTTCTTTCAAGAAAGCCAGGTGTCTTACTGTGAACGTTTAAAAGCTGGGGGATACTTGTACTTGAGCATTGCTGAGGGAGGAGATGGGAAAGGTTCTCCCAGACACAAACCTCAGCAGATCCACCGGGAAAGGCACCTTCCTCAGCATGCGGAACACGGACTACCTCCTTGCCCCAGAAACCCTCTCCTTCCCCTCGATCAGGACAACCCACAACAGCTGGGAGTTACCCCAATTCCTCCGTTCTCCTGCTCCTAATATCTAACTCATCAGCAAATCCTGTGAGCTCCATCTTCAAAATGGACCCAGAATAGGTCTAACCACTCCATCCAAGGCCACCTGTCTGGTCCACAGTGCCTGAGTTCCTGGAAAAGCTTCGTCATTGACCTGCCTTGCCATCTTCAACCCTCTGTCATCTGTTCTCAACACTGTAGCCACGATGGCCTAGTGAAACAGGGTCTCAGGGGGTTATAGCCCTGGAATGGCTTTCTGTCGCCCTCTGTCACCTCCCTGAGGTCATGTCCTAAGCTGTCCCCTGTGGCCACAGGGCCTTCTTGCTGCTCCTGGACATATCTGGAATTCTCCTGCCCCAGAGCCTTTGCACATGCTTTCCTTTCTGTTTAGAATGCTCTTGATGTGTTCTCACTCGCCTTCTGAGAAGTCTGAATTGGAGTGACAGGGACAGAAGGTGAGGCTGTGTGTGTTGGGTGAGGCTGGTGGCCCAGAAAAAGGTTTTCTGCCAGCTCTCCACCTGTGCCTCACTTGTCCTCAGCCAGGAACTTGCACACAGCCCTCACCTGTCACAACTCTCACACAGGAGACCCACAGCCACCCCTGGAGCCCACCCTGCCCACACCCTGCTGCAGAATGCATTCAGCTCTCCTCTGGGACCCCTGTCAGCTTTACCCAGACCTGGAACTCCCCCGTCTCCTGCAAAGCTCCCGGATTCCCCCTCTTCTTGCAAAATCACACTGGCACAAGGCTTTCATGAGAAAGCTATAATGCTAACTAATGAAAGGTTCCCACCTACTTTCCCCTTCTGTTGCCTTTCTCTCCTTCTGTCCTACCTGTGCAAACTGTAACATATCAGTGGAACATGAACATGCTCTGAGATCTGAATCTTTCATTGCAGCTTTCTGAGGACTCCTTATGCGATAAGAAACTAGTGTATCTTACAACAGGGTGTTTTACAACTATCATCTATAGAACAGTACAGCCCAAATCACTACAATTTTACCTCACTCTTCATGAAGCAGAACACTTTTTCCTTTCTTCTTTTACTTAAATTCCAGTTAGTTCACATGCCATGGAATATTCGCTTCAGGGGTAGGATTTAGTGATTCCTCACCTGCATACAGTACCCAGTGCTCATCACAAGCGCCCTCCTTAATACCCCTCACCCATTTAACTCTTCCCCCCACGCCCCTGTCCTGCAGCAACACTCAGTTTGTTCTCCAAGGTTGAGTCTATTTCCTTGTTTGCCTTTCTCATCACCCCTCAACTCTGTTCATCTGTTTTCTTTCTGAAATTCCACAAGCGTGAGAGCATAGGATATTTGTCTTTCCTCACTAATTTTGCTTAGCT
This sequence comes from Ursus arctos, assembly GCF_023065955.2. Lineage (NCBI taxonomy): Eukaryota > Metazoa > Chordata > Mammalia > Carnivora > Ursidae > Ursus > Ursus arctos. The sequence continues at coordinate 20,368 of NW_026622973.1, read as the reverse complement.
TAATACACTCTAGATCCATCCACATCCTTGCAAATGGTAAGATTTCATTCTTTTTGAAGCTGGGTCATATTCCCATATATACACACACACACACACACACACACACATATATATATATACACGTATCCCACATCTGCTTTATCCATTCATCAGTGCATGGACTTTGGGATTCTCTCCATAGTTTGGCCACTGTGGACATTGTTGCTATAAACATCATGGTGCATGTACCCCCTTCGAATGTGCATTTTTGTATCTTTTGAGTAAGCACCTAGGAGAGCAATTGCTGGATCATGTGGTTGTTCAATGTTTAACTTTTTGAGGAACCCCCACACTGTTTCCCAGACTGTCTGCACCACTCTGCATTCCCACCAACAGGATGGTGGGAGGGTTCCCCTTTAAGCAGAACATTATCTGCTGGCAATTTCATAAGAGGAAACAAAACCTCTGTGAGATGCACCCAGGGTCAGGCAAGCAGTTGCAGAATTCACCCCAAGGCTCCTGACGCCAAGCCCCTTGAAGCCACCAGCATGCCACTATCCAAAAGAATTCCCAGACTCTCCTTCTGACTCCACCACCAAAGAAACTACAGACAGAATATGGCACCTCAAAATATCGAGATAATAGTAAAACTAGAAAGTCAAGCTCAACTTTTAAACAGGAACAGGCCCATTTGGATAATTTTGAATTTTCCCTCCACCCTAATTTTAACTCTTCTGATGAATAAACTAATCAATGATGAAACATCACCTTTGTCAAATGACATCATCCAAGTCTGTATCAGATGAAAAAAAGCCATCTAACTCCAGATGCTGGCCACTCAACCATATCTTAGGCCCAATTGAATAAACATTGTTAGATGAAGGAACAAATTAGATGTTACAAACAGGCACAGAGTGAATCTCACCTTCCCTTTCTAATAAAAGAGGGTTCCTAGGAAACAGATAGTCAAAATACATTTGTAAGCAATAAATGGACAGAGAAATTGTGATCCCCTGCAAAGTTCTACCTGCAGGGAAACTAAGTAATTCTTGCACCAAACCCAGAATGCTGACAGCTACTTCAATTTTACTTTGTGGCTCAACTAAAGAGAAAAGAGAAAAGCCCAGGAGGTTTTGGGATAAGGAGAGGTTTTACCTCCAGTCCTGACATAGATAGGACATTATGCCAAAATAGCTGTGTTTTCTCTGAACACTGGCGTCCTCTGACAAGCTGCCTCCCTGACTCAGATGCTGACGTTCAAAACCTCGGGTCTCATGGAGCCAGAGCAGAGAAGTGCTGTCAGCTGGGGAGAAGAAGGCACCTCTGACCTAAAGCCTGCACACCTGCTTCGGTTTCTGGACGAAGGGGCAACACATAGTTGTTGTTTAGCACTAATTATCTTCATTCTCAATAGACCAATGACCTTGCCTTTTCTGGAAAGCAGACTTACTCTTCTAAAGAAACCCTCAATTCGTCTATTCCCAATGCAACTAGAGTGGGGTCTGGTTTACGCCCGCCTCCAGGCCCCCACCTGGAGGATTTTCCTGCATGATTCTAACAGCCAATTACCACTAACTCGGGGGCACACGGGGCATAATGCTGAAGTTGGGGGATGGCTCTGGGGCTTGCTACTGCCACACCTGTGCCTGGGGGACCAGGGCACACCCTGCTGAACTCGGGGTACTGCTCAAGATGCATCACCTGCACTGTGTCAGAGAACCGGGGGACACCCCACTGAAGGTGGGGATTCTGTGAGGTCCTTACCCGCACTCTTCCCGGGGAACAGGGGGAACCCTGAAATTCTGCAACCCATCCCACAAAAGCTCAGGTGAGTGGGCGCCCTGGAGTTCACGGGTATGGGGAATAAGGCCAGTTGAGGACATGGGGCGGAAGAGACTTTAAAGGGAAAAAGAAAACTCACCTGAGTCCCCACAATGAACCCTCTCCACGTGCCCTTCCAGAACCCTGCCTCCCACCTGGGGCGCACCCTACCCCCCGACCCCCACCCCGGGGCATGCTGCTCACTCACCAGCCTGGACCTCCGCAGGGCAACTCTCTCTCTCCCAGTGCCCCTTCTTCTGCCCCAGGTCTGCAACCCGCTGCAACTCTGGGACCGCCCACAGAGACGTAGCTCCACCCCCAAGCGGTGATTGGTCGGGGAGGGTGGTGCCCTAGCCCCTTGGATGCCGGGCAACCCGCCCTCAAGCCCCTGGAACCCTGAAAGTGCAGGGGGTCCAAGAGGCGCCTCCTCTACTCAACACCCAGCACAGGCATGGGTGGGGTCGTGGGCCGGGCTCCCCCCACACACCTGGCCCCTTCCAGGGACCCCTCTGGCTGCAGACCACCCTCAGCGTCCTGCCCCTTCCCTTTCTGCACCAGCCCTCCCTGCTGGGGTGTGCCTGGTTCTGGGCAAGGTCAGTGGCTCTCAGACCCTCCAAGGCTTGGGCTTTAGGACATGCAATGATTTCATGCATTTTCAGTATGTACATGTCAGTATGACTTTAATCTTATGGGAGCCAAAGAGGTTCTTTATTTTTTCTTATCTTCATGTTGGCATTTTTGGTTATTGTTTTCTTCTCGAAACAGATGTACAACATGTGCTTGGGGCAGAAATAGGACCCATGCTTTGAGGTTTTGCCCAGTCATTTTGAGCCGGGTAAAATGTTAAAGGATAGCTTCCCTGGGAGCCCAGGATCAGGGCCCACAGATGATATAAGATAAACATTACTTTTATCATTATAATTGCTCCTAAATGGAGGAATTTGAGACAAAAGCACCTTTCACAAGAGTACCAAGAAATCAAAATGATGCCCACAGAAGGCTACCTGCTCCGTGGTCGGCACAGGTAACAGAAGTGTTCACAGTCTCTGGACTCCTGCCCTTCTCCTGCCCAAATCTCTGAAGCACACAGACCACTTAAAATCAGAATTGTAGAACTGCTAGACACCTTAGAGATGTCTGGCACCATTCCCTTGGACTGCAGTATAAAACACAGTAGCTCGTTGTCACAAACTAATTTCAACATGAAGTGCCCCCTGGATGCACTAAGTTCTTTCTCTGCAAATGTTGACTAATGTAAGTCACAGTCATACCAGTTAAACACTACGATGGCTGGGAAGTCATCGTCGGTAAGGGAATATTTTAGCCATGTTTATAAGCATTGGCTCACTTTGTAGAAGAGGCCCAGCTGAGTGTATTTAAATACTATTTCAGGTACAAGAGAGGAGTTAAGATGGCGGAGGAGTAGGGGACCCCTTTTTCACAGGTCCCCTGAGTCGAGCTGGATAGGTACCAGACCAGCCTACACAACCACGGAATCAGCCTGAGACGCAGGAAGATACATCTGGATCTCTACAAATGAACATCTCCAGCGCTGAGTATTGAGGTACGAAGCGGGGAGCCGTGAAACCGGGCACAGATATCGGAAGATAAACGGAAGGGGGAGGGAGCCGCCGCGTTCGGGCGCCGGGAAGCGGCAGCCACCTGCACGGGGGGAGCGGGCGGACTCACAGAGGGCACCCGCGAGAGAGCGGACTGAGACCGGTGAGCCGGGAGCGCGCGCCACCAGGCATCTCGCGGAACCCGGGCGGGAATCCCGTGTGCTCACGGGATCCAGACTGAGACCGGGAGCTCCCGGAGCGCATGCGGGGCAGCTGGCAGCTGGCAGGCCACCTGCACGGGGGAGCGGGCGGACTCACGGTCGGCACCCGCGAAACAGCAGACTGAGACCCTGAACCAGGTGCGCACGCCACCAGGCTTCTCACGGAATTCCTGAATCCCGGTGTGCTCACGGGATCCAGACTGAGACCAGGAGCTTCTGGAGCGCGCGCAGGGCGGCTGGCGGTTGGCGGGCCACCTGCACGGGGGAGCGGGCGGACTCGCGGTCGGCACCCACGAAACAGCAGACTGAGACCCTGAACCGGGTGCGCGCGCCACCAGGCTTCTCACGGAACTCCGGAATCCTGGTGTGCTCACAGGATCCAGACTGAGACCGGGAGATCCGGGAGCGCGCGGGGGCGGCTGGCGGCTGGCGGTATTAGAAACACAAAGGACAGAGACGCGCCTGCCCTGGAAGTGAGGGCAGGGACGCCGGGTGCGGGGCGCACATCCCGGGACGCTATAGGGTTGAGCAGCACCAACAGTAATGGAGTTAAAGTGGCCAGAACATCGGTGGAGAATGGGCCGCAATCCCTCTGTTCTGTGACAATGCAGCCTCTGCTGCTCTGACTCTCAGAAGAGGCACAGCAGACCGCCAGAGAAAGCCGCCAGGGAACAAAAGCCTGGAAATACCGGCTCACAGCGTGCCCACCCCCATCCCCCCTCGCAGGGGACACGGAAACTCTACCCAAACAGGGTTGCCTGAGTATGGGCCTGGCAAAATACAAACTCTTAACAATAGAGAACAAACGGATGGTTACCAGAGAGGAGGAGGTGGATAGAGGGATGAGTGAAATAGATGAAGCGGATTAAGAGGACACTTTTCTTGATGACCACTGAGTAATATATAGAATTACTGAATCACTCTCTTGTACACCTGAAACGAATGTAACACTGTATGTTAGCTCTACTGGAATTAAAATAAATTTTTTAAAAAGATTTTTCTTTCAGGAACCTCTTTGAAAAAGCTTTTCCTCTGCAATGTGCATAAGCCCTACTTGGGAGGATTCACTCTACAATAATTATTCACTCTATGCCTCGAATTCAGATTTCACTGAGTTCTTACTGTGGATCCCAGCCCACGGGAGCCATGGTCCTTTTCTGTCCAGGCTCAGCACCTATGCCTTCAAGATTGGAAGTAGAGACACATGTCACTTCACAGTCCAGAAAGCTATTATTGTTTCTGTTTCAGTGTGAGAGAGTCACAGACTTTGGGACAGGTTTCAGAGCAGGTTTATTATGGATCCTGGATCTCTACTTCAATGTTCATTACCTGGATCCATTTGGCTAATAGGTTCCCTGTGGATGGGCTTGCTTCCAAGCACATACATGGAAGATGCAAAGGTGAGTGGGCTTGGTGCGGGACAGGAAGAAGACCAAAATCAGACAAGGGTCCGACCCCTCCCCTGATCCAGGAACTGCTACAGGAGAGGGTATGGGAGGTAGAATCCATGTGAAACTCCAAGGTCACCAGCTGAACACAGGAGGCATAGGTCAAGGGATCTGGAGATGCAGGGGTTGAAGGCTGCTCTGAGCTACCTCTGGGAGGAAGGGAGGGAAGGAATGGGGAGACACTGCCTGCCCCTGGCCTATGCCAGCTGCCCACCGCTCCGACACGCATCAGTCTACACAGCTGACACACAGCCTGGGCTCAGGATGGGCTGGCTCGGGTCCCTCAATCCTCAGTGGGACAGCTGGCCCCAGGGCTCAGAGACAGGCTGAGGGAGATGAGAGGGAAAGCTGCCCCACCCAGGTCATCCCCTCCTTGAGCAGACAGCCCTTCAGAATTGCTAAAAAAAAAAAAAAAAAAAAAAAAAACCCACTAACGGCGTTGAAAGACATGCCATGGATGAACTAAGGCATAGAGATATGTAAAATAACATTCACTTTTAAGTTCAGAGCTGTCATCTCAGGAAGTGGGGAGAGCTTCCCTGAAGAAGACTGAGGGGAGGGCAGGCCATGCTGAAAAGGGAGACATGGCTCTCCTGATTGGGGACCTGCAGCCCCCTTCCAGGGCAGGACATCATCCTCGCATCACACGAGATCCATGGAAGTGTTCCATCAGGGCCAGATGTTTGCCTCGAGAAGGCTACCCTGGCATCGGACTGCACAGGGCACCAGGGACGAGGGCCAGATGGAGGACGGACAATACCCCGGAGGCCATGGGGCAAGAGCAGAGGCACACGACCTTGAAGATGATGATGAAAAGCAGGAGGTGGCAGCATGGAGCCGGCCCGAAAGTGCCATGGGAGTAGTGCCCACAGCTACACTGACTGGGGGGCCTTCTGTGCCAGGTGTGGCTGACTTCAGTGGGCTCCAGACTAGTCCTGACCATAAGTCTAGGAAGTGGGCACCACCCCCGGCCTCCTCTCCCCTTGCAGCTGCTAGGAATCACGGTCACAGACCCTGGTCAGCTTTCGTGGAAACCAAGCAGTGGCTCCCCCGCATGCTGCACCTCTGGTGGTGGTCCAGTGCGACCCTCGTGCCTGGCCAGACACTGATGTCTACCTGTCTCCACACAAATCCACAGACAGGAGGGTGTCCCTGAATTCCACAGCACCTGATGAAACAGATCCACGGAACCCAACACCCAGTGGGTCACTCGGGACCTCACCTATGAGGTCATGGAGCTCACCATACCCTATTTCTGTCACTTCCCACAGAAAGCCTGGTTCTGATCCCCCACAATACCATACATCCTGGTTGCTGACCTGGGGTCATGCCATGAACCCACATGGCACCTTTCTTTTAGAGAAGCCTATGCCTACACCTCCTAGAAAATATTTCTAATGAAGTACAAGCCCATCAGGACTACGGTGTGAACGGTAGCACACAGCCTGCATGGTAGTAGTCAGTAATTCTAACAAGGGTTAACCCCACCCCCCGTCTCACAAAACCTTCCTCCGTCCCCACGGAACTCATGGTCTGCCCTCAGAAAACCCTCCAGGAAACAAATCTTTCATCTGAATGCTCTCTTCACCTTCTGCTACAAATCTTGTCCAACCACAATGATATGAAACTAGAAATCAGTCTCAAGAAAAAAAATGGGACAGTCAAAAACAGGTGGAGATTGGGGGGCCTGGGTGGCTCAGTCATTAAGGATCTGCCTTCAGCTCAGGTCGTGATCCCAGGAGCCTGGGATCTAGCCCCGAATCGGGCTCCTTGCTCAGTGGGAAGCCCGCTTCTCCCTCTCCCACCCCCCTGCTTGCGTTCCCTCTCTCGCTGTCTCACTCTCTGCCAGATACTTAAATAATCTTAAAAAAATATGTGGAGATTTAACAACATGCTACTGAACAACCAACAGTCAAAGAAGAAATCAAAAAAATTTTTAGAAATACCTTGACACTGATGAAAAAGACAACCTACAAAAACTTATGGGATGCAGCAAAAGTAGCTCTACGGGGGGGACGTTCATAGAAATTCAAGTCTTCATCAATCCATGAGAATGCTCTCCAATAAACAACCTCATTTCTGTGGTAAAGAAGTAGAAAAAAAAAAAAAACAACAAAGCCCAAATTAGTAGAAATAAGGAAATAACAAAAAGGAATGCATAAATAAATCCAACAGAGACTAAAAAGACAAAAAAAAAAAAAAAAAAACAATGAAAATAAGAGCTGCCTTCTTTGGAAAGATAAAATTGACAAACTTAGCTAGACGCACCAAGAAAGACAGAGCACTCGAATACAATCAGGAAAGAAAGATAATGGATTCCTGTCTCATATCAAAATCAAAAGAACTCTTCAACCTTGGACACAACAACTTCTTGCAAGCCACGTCTCTAAAGGCAAAGGAAATAAAAGCAAAAATGAACTATTGGCACTTCATCAAGATAAAAAGTTTCTGCACGGCAAAGCAAACGATCAACAAAACAAAAAGGCAACCTATGGAATCGAAGAAGATATCTGCAAATGATATTACAGATAAAGGGCTGGTATCCAAGATCTATAAAGAACTCCTCAAACTCGACACCCAAAAAATGGGCAGAAGACACAAAGAGATACTTGTCCAGAGAAGACATACAAATGGCCAACAGACACATGAAAAAATGCTCCACATCACTTGCCATCAGGCAAATACAAATCAAAACTACAATGAGATACCACCTTACACCAGTTAGAATGGTTAAAATTAACAAGGCAGGGGGCACCTGGGTGGCACAGCGGTTAAGCGTCTGCCTTCGGCTCAGGGCGTGATCCCGGCATTATGAGATGGAGCCCCACATCAGGCTCCTCCGCTATGAGCCTGCTTCTTCCTCTCCCACTCCCCCTGCTTGTGTTCCCTCTCTCGCTGGCTGTCTCTATCTCTGTGGAATAAATAAATAAAATCTTGAAAAGAAATTAACAAGACAGGAAATAAAAAAAAGTCAGAGAGGATGTGGAGAAAGGGGAGCCCTCTAACACTACTCGTGAGAATTCAAGCTGGTACAGCCACTTTTGAAAACAATATGGAGATTCCTCAAGACGTTGAACACAGAGCTATCCTACGACCCACCAATTGCACTACTGGGTATTTACCCCATAGACACAGAGTAATGAAAAGAAGGGGCACCTGTATCCCAATGTTCATAGCAGCAATGTCCCTAATAGCCAAACTGTGGAAGGAGCCAAGATGTCCTTCAGCAGATGAATGGACAAAGAAGATGTGGTTCATCTATACAATGGAATATTACTCAGTCATCAGAAAGGATGAATACCCACCATTTGCACCAACGTGGATGGACCAGGAGGGGATTATGCTAAGTGAAATTAAGTCAAGCAGAGAAAGACAATTATCATATGGTTTCACTCCTATGTGGAATGGAAGGAATAGCATGGAGGACATTAGGAGAAGGAAGGGAAAAGTGAAGGTGGGGAATGAGAGGGGGAGATGAACCATGAGAGACTATTGACACTGGGAAACAAACTGAAGGTTGCAGAAAGGGAGGGGTAGGGGAATGGGTTATCCTGGTGATGGGTATTAAGGAGGGCACGTGTCATAATGAGCACTAGGTGTTATATGCAAACAATGAATCCTGGAACACTACATCAAAAACAAATGAAGTACTGTAGGGTGACTAACATAATTTTAAAAAAAGAGAAAGATATGAAATCCATACAGGAAAACTGTCACTATTTGCAAATGACATGAAATCCCAAAAGATTCCACAAAAAAAAAAAAAAACTGTTAGAATAAACAAATTCAAGAAAGCTGCAGGATATAAAGTCAATATACAGAGACCTGTTGTCTTTATTTTTTTTCAGATTTTATTTATTTATTTGACAGGAAGAGAAAAAGCACGAGCCGGGGGAGTGTCAGAAAGACGGAGAAGCAGACCCTCGCTAAGCGGGGAGCCCAACACGGGGCTCGATCCCAGAACTCTGGGATCATGACCTGAGCAGAAGGCAGACGCTTCACCTATGGAGCCACCCAGATGACCCAACTTCTTGCATTTCTGTATACTGATGACACACTTTCGCAAAGAGAAATTAAAAAAGCAATGCCATTTACAATTGCATCAAAAAAAAAAACCTAGGAATAAAAGTAACCAACAATGAGAAAGACATAGTACACTCAACACATGGCAGAAAAGAAATGAAAAACATGTGTGTCGAGGGGGGGCAGAATGTATGGGCCAAAGATTTGGAAGGCAACACAAACAAATGGAAGCATACGCCATGCTCCTTAACTGGAAGAGTTAATTATGTGAACATGTCCATCGTACCCAAAGCAATCGACAGATGTGATGAAATCCCCATCTGAATTCCAGTGGCATTATTCGAGGAAATAGAAAACAGTCCTCAAACTTGTATGGAATCACAAAAGACCCCAAATACCCAAAGCAACCTGGAGAAAGAAAGGTGCAGTCAACACACTCCTGGATTTCAAGCTAGATTACAAAGCTGTTGTCATCAAAACAGGGTGGTACTGGCAGAAACACAGACACCAGGTCAGTGGAACAGAACAGAAAGCTCAGAAACTTACCCACACGTAGATGATCCTAACTTACGACACAGCAGCAGAAGATATGCCATGAGGGAAGGACCGTCTCTTCAGTGAGCGGTAGCAGGCAAACTGGACACTAAATGCAGAAGAATATAACTGGGTCACTTTCTTACACCACACACAAAATTTTTAATGGATGAATGATTTGAACATAAGACCCGAATCCATAAACCTCCAAGAAGACACAGGTACTAAGTCTCTCGACATTGGTTTTGGCAAAGAGTCTTCAGATCGGACACCAAATGCAAAGGCAACAAAAGCAAAAATAAACAAGTGGAACAACATCAAACTGAAATCTTCCACACGGCAAAAGAAACCATCAAAAACTTAAAAGGCCACTGACCCAATAAGAAAAAAATATCTGCGAATCATATGTGTGAGAAGAGGCTAATATCCAAAATGCGCACAACACTCATACAAATCAAAACAAAAAAAAACTGTATAAAAAATGGGGTGAATATGTGAATAGATACTGTCCAAAGATGGCACACAGGTGCCAACAGACAGAAAAAGTTGTTCGACATCACTAATCATCGTCAGGGAAACATCAGTCAAACCCACAATCGGCTATCCCCTCACAACTGTTGGAACAGCAATTGTCCCAGAGACAGACACCAGGTGGGGTCAAGGGTGTGCAGACGAGGAGACACTGTGCGCTGTTGGTGGGAATGGAAATTGGTGCAGCCACTGTGACAAACGGTATGGAGGTTCCTGAAAAAATAAATACAACTACCACATGACCCAGTAATGGCTCTACTGAGTATTGATTTGGAGAACACAAAAATACTGCCTCAAAAAGACAGATGCACTCCCACGTTCACTGCAGCATTATTCACAATAACCAGACATGGAAACACAGACCTTGGGGGCCTTATGCCAAGTAACTCAGACACAGAAAGACAAATACCAGATGCTCTCGTGTACATTCCACGTGGAATAAACAAATACTGAACGCATAGATACTGAGAGCAGATTGGTAGGTGCCAGATTCGGGGATGGGGTGGTAGAAACGGGTGAAGGTGGTCCAAGTCTCAATGTTTGAGTGAGAAAATCCGACAGTCATGAAATGTTCTGTCCAGCATGGAGACTAAAACTAACCCCGCAGCATGGGGTATAGGTTTCCCTGCTCTTTGAAAGTACAGGGCTTCTGAGAAACCTTGCACAGCAGAAATGGTGTAAAGAAGGAATGACCATTCATTTACACGGAAAAATTAGACCGTGTGCTCAGACTCCAAGATCCCTTCTCTTTGGCTTTTCTTAGGCCTCAGGACACAAGTTTCTAACGGAGGCCCAGCATAAATGAAGATAAAGCACAGCAGAGGCTCACAGACACAATTCAAAGTGCTGGTGGCTGGATGCGGAGAGCGGTTCCCAGCGGAAGGAGCTGGTTGGGGTGCACGCCGCCTCTGTCGTGCTTCTCCCCAAAACAGATGCTGAACGCGATTCTCACTGTTCACCTTTTTTCATAAGAGGGAAATCCTCTTTAGGTCTCTTCCTCTCACTGAAGCTGGGTAATAACGTAGTTCTTTCAAGAAAGCCAGGTGTCTTACTGTGAACGTTTAAAAGCTGGGGGATACTTGTACTTGAGCATTGCTGAGGGAGGAGATGGGAAAGGTTCTCCCAGACACAAACCTCAGCAGATCCACCGGGAAAGGCACCTTCCTCAGCATGCGGAACACGGACTACCTCCTTGCCCCAGAAACCCTCTCCTTCCCCTCGATCAGGACAACCCACAACAGCTGGGAGTTACCCCAATTCCTCCGTTCTCCTGCTCCTAATATCTAACTCATCAGCAAATCCTGTGAGCTCCATCTTCAAAATGGACCCAGAATAGGTCTAACCACTCCATCCAAGGCCACCTGTCTGGTCCACAGTGCCTGAGTTCCTGGAAAAGCTTCGTCATTGACCTGCCTTGCCATCTTCAACCCTCTGTCATCTGTTCTCAACACTGTAGCCACGATGGCCTAGTGAAACAGGGTCTCAGGGGGTTATAGCCCTGGAATGGCTTTCTGTCGCCCTCTGTCACCTCCCTGAGGTCATGTCCTAAGCTGTCCCCTGTGGCCACAGGGCCTTCTTGCTGCTCCTGGACATATCTGGAATTCTCCTGCCCCAGAGCCTTTGCACATGCTTTCCTTTCTGTTTAGAATGCTCTTGATGTGTTCTCACTCGCCTTCTGAGAAGTCTGAATTGGAGTGACAGGGACAGAAGGTGAGGCTGTGTGTGTTGGGTGAGGCTGGTGGCCCAGAAAAAGGTTTTCTGCCAGCTCTCCACCTGTGCCTCACTTGTCCTCAGCCAGGAACTTGCACACAGCCCTCACCTGTCACAACTCTCACACAGGAGACCCACAGCCACCCCTGGAGCCCACCCTGCCCACACCCTGCTGCAGAATGCATTCAGCTCTCCTCTGGGACCCCTGTCAGCTTTACCCAGACCTGGAACTCCCCCGTCTCCTGCAAAGCTCCCGGATTCCCCCTCTTCTTGCAAAATCACACTGGCACAAGGCTTTCATGAGAAAGCTATAATGCTAACTAATGAAAGGTTCCCACCTACTTTCCCCTTCTGTTGCCTTTCTCTCCTTCTGTCCTACCTGTGCAAACTGTAACATATCAGTGGAACATGAACATGCTCTGAGATCTGAATCTTTCATTGCAGCTTTCTGAGGACTCCTTATGCGATAAGAAACTAGTGTATCTTACAACAGGGTGTTTTACAACTATCATCTATAGAACAGTACAGCCCAAATCACTACAATTTTACCTCACTCTTCATGAAGCAGAACACTTTTTCCTTTCTTCTTTTACTTAAATTCCAGTTAGTTCACATGCCATGGAATATTCGCTTCAGGGGTAGGATTTAGTGATTCCTCACCTGCATACAGTACCCAGTGCTCATCACAAGCGCCCTCCTTAATACCCCTCACCCATTTAACTCTTCCCCCCACGCCCCTGTCCTGCAGCAACACTCAGTTTGTTCTCCAAGGTTGAGTCTATTTCCTTGTTTGCCTTTCTCATCACCCCTCAACTCTGTTCATCTGTTTTCTTTCTGAAATTCCACAAGCGTGAGAGCATAGGATATTTGTCTTTCCTCACTAATTTTGCTTAGCTTAATACACTCTAGATCCATCCACATCCTTGCAAATGGTAAGATTTCATTCTTTTTGAAGCTGGGTCATATTCCCATATATACACACACACACACACACACACACACATATATATATATACACGTATCCCACATCTGCTTTATCCATTCATCAGTGCATGGACTTTGGGATTCTCTCCATAGTTTGGCCACTGTGGACATTGTTGCTATAAACATCATGGTGCATGTACCCCCTTCGAATGTGCATTTTTGTATCTTTTGAGTAAGCACCTAGGAGAGCAATTGCTGGATCATGTGGTTGTTCAATGTTTAACTTTTTGAGGAACCCCCACACTGTTTCCCAGACTGTCTGCACCACTCTGCATTCCCACCAACAGGATGGTGGGAGGGTTCCCCTTTAAGCAGAACATTATCTGCTGGCAATTTCATAAGAGGAAACAAAACCTCTGTGAGATGCACCCAGGGTCAGGCAAGCAGTTGCAGAATTCACCCCAAGGCTCCTGACGCCAAGCCCCTTGAAGCCACCAGCATGCCACTATCCAAAAGAATTCCCAGACTCTCCTTCTGACTCCACCACCAAAGAAACTACAGACAGAATATGGCACCTCAAAATATCGAGATAATAGTAAAACTAGAAAGTCAAGCTCAACTTTTAAACAGGAACAGGCCCATTTGGATAATTTTGAATTTTCCCTCCACCCTAATTTTAACTCTTCTGATGAATAAACTAATCAATGATGAAACATCACCTTTGTCAAATGACATCATCCAAGTCTGTATCAGATGAAAAAAAGCCATCTAACTCCAGATGCTGGCCACTCAACCATATCTTAGGCCCAATTGAATAAACATTGTTAGATGAAGGAACAAATTAGATGTTACAAACAGGCACAGAGTGAATCTCACCTTCCCTTTCTAATAAAAGAGGGTTCCTAGGAAACAGATAGTCAAAATACATTTGTAAGCAATAAATGGACAGAGAAATTGTGATCCCCTGCAAAGTTCTACCTGCAGGGAAACTAAGTAATTCTTGCACCAAACCCAGAATGCTGACAGCTACTTCAATTTTACTTTGTGGCTCAACTAAAGAGAAAAGAGAAAAGCCCAGGAGGTTTTGGGATAAGGAGAGGTTTTACCTCCAGTCCTGACATAGATAGGACATTATGCCAAAATAGCTGTGTTTTCTCTGAACACTGGCGTCCTCTGACAAGCTGCCTCCCTGACTCAGATGCTGACGTTCAAAACCTCGGGTCTCATGGAGCCAGAGCAGAGAAGTGCTGTCAGCTGGGGAGAAGAAGGCACCTCTGACCTAAAGCCTGCACACCTGCTTCGGTTTCTGGACGAAGGGGCAACACATAGTTGTTGTTTAGCACTAATTATCTTCATTCTCAATAGACCAATGACCTTGCCTTTTCTGGAAAGCAGACTTACTCTTCTAAAGAAACCCTCAATTCGTCTATTCCCAATGCAACTAGAGTGGGGTCTGGTTTACGCCCGCCTCCAGGCCCCCACCTGGAGGATTTTCCTGCATGATTCTAACAGCCAATTACCACTAACTCGGGGGCACACGGGGCATAATGCTGAAGTTGGGGGATGGCTCTGGGGCTTGCTACTGCCACACCTGTGCCTGGGGGACCAGGGCACACCCTGCTGAACTCGGGGTACTGCTCAAGATGCATCACCTGCACTGTGTCAGAGAACCGGGGGACACCCCACTGAAGGTGGGGATTCTGTGAGGTCCTTACCCGCACTCTTCCCGGGGAACAGGGGGAACCCTGAAATTCTGCAACCCATCCCACAAAAGCTCAGGTGAGTGGGCGCCCTGGAGTTCACGGGTATGGGGAATAAGGCCAGTTGAGGACATGGGGCGGAAGAGACTTTAAAGGGAAAAAGAAAACTCACCTGAGTCCCCACAATGAACCCTCTCCACGTGCCCTTCCAGAACCCTGCCTCCCACCTGGGGCGCACCCTACCCCCCGACCCCCACCCCGGGGCATGCTGCTCACTCACCAGCCTGGACCTCCGCAGGGCAACTCTCTCTCTCCCAGTGCCCCTTCTTCTGCCCCAGGTCTGCAACCCGCTGCAACTCTGGGACCGCCCACAGAGACGTAGCTCCACCCCCAAGCGGTGATTGGTCGGGGAGGGTGGTGCCCTAGCCCCTTGGATGCCGGGCAACCCGCCCTCAAGCCCCTGGAACCCTGAAAGTGCAGGGGGTCCAAGAGGCGCCTCCTCTACTCAACACCCAGCACAGGCATGGGTGGGGTCGTGGGCCGGGCTCCCCCCACACACCTGGCCCCTTCCAGGGACCCCTCTGGCTGCAGACCACCCTCAGCGTCCTGCCCCTTCCCTTTCTGCACCAGCCCTCCCTGCTGGGGTGTGCCTGGTTCTGGGCAAGGTCAGTGGCTCTCAGACCCTCCAAGGCTTGGGCTTTAGGACATGCAATGATTTCATGCATTTTCAGTATGTACATGTCAGTATGACTTTAATCTTATGGGAGCCAAAGAGGTTCTTTATTTTTTCTTATCTTCATGTTGGCATTTTTGGTTATTGTTTTCTTCTCGAAACAGATGTACAACATGTGCTTGGGGCAGAAATAGGACCCATGCTTTGAGGTTTTGCCCAGTCATTTTGAGCCGGGTAAAATGTTAAAGGATAGCTTCCCTGGGAGCCCAGGATCAGGGCCCACAGATGATATAAGATAAACATTACTTTTATCATTATAATTGCTCCTAAATGGAGGAATTTGAGACAAAAGCACCTTTCACAAGAGTACCAAGAAATCAAAATGATGCCCACAGAAGGCTACCTGCTCCGTGGTCGGCACAGGTAACAGAAGTGTTCACAGTCTCTGGACTCCTGCCCTTCTCCTGCCCAAATCTCTGAAGCACACAGACCACTTAAAATCAGAATTGTAGAACTGCTAGACACCTTAGAGATGTCTGGCACCATTCCCTTGGACTGCAGTATAAAACACAGTAGCTCGTTGTCACAAACTAATTTCAACATGAAGTGCCCCCTGGATGCACTAAGTTCTTTCTCTGCAAATGTTGACTAATGTAAGTCACAGTCATACCAGTTAAACACTACGATGGCTGGGAAGTCATCGTCGGTAAGGGAATATTTTAGCCATGTTTATAAGCATTGGCTCACTTTGTAGAAGAGGCTGAGCTGAGTGTATTTAAATACTATTTCAGGTACAAGAGAGGAGTTAAGATGGCGGAGGAGTAGGGGACCCCTTTTTCACAGGTCCCCTGAGTCGAGCTGGATAGGTACCAGACCAGCCTACACAACCACGGAATCAGCCTGAGACGCAGGAAGATACATCTGGATCTCTACAAATGAACATCTCCAGCGCTGAGTATTGAGGTACGAAGCGGGGAGCCGTGAAACCGGGCACAGATATCGGAAGATAAACGGAAGGGGGAGGGAGCCGCCGCGTTCGGGCGCCGGGAAGCGGCAGCCACCTGCACGGGGGGAGCGGGCGGACTCACAGAGGGCACCCGCGAGAGAGCGGACTGAGACCGGTGAGCCGGGAGCGCGCGCCACCAGGCATCTCGCGGAACCCGGGCGGGAATCCCGTGTGCTCACGGGATCCAGACTGAGACCGGGAGCTCCCGGAGCGCATGCGGGGCAGCTGGCAGCTGGCAGGCCACCTGCACGGGGGAGCGGGCGGACTCACGGTCGGCACCCGCGAAACAGCAGACTGAGACCCTGAACCAGGTGCGCACGCCACCAGGCTTCTCACGGAATTCCTGAATCCCGGTGTGCTCACGGGATCCAGACTGAGACCAGGAGCTTCTGGAGCGCGCGCAGGGCGGCTGGCGGTTGGCGGGCCACCTGCACGGGGGAGCGGGCGGACTCGCGGTCGGCACCCACGAAACAGCAGACTGAGACCCTGAACCGGGTGCGCGCGCCACCAGGCTTCTCACGGAACTCCGGAATCCTGGTGTGCTCACAGGATCCAGACTGAGACCGGGAGATCCGGGAGCGCGCGGGGGCGGCTGGCGGCTGGCGGTATTAGAAACACAAAGGACAGAGACGCGCCTGCCCTGGAAGTGAGGGCAGGGACGCCGGGTGCGGGGCGCACATCCCGGGACGCTATAGGGTTGAGCAGCACCAACAGTAATGGAGTTAAAGTGGCCAGAACATCGGTGGAGAATGGGCCGCAATCCCTCTGTTCTGTGACAATGCAGCCTCTGCTGCTCTGACTCTCAGAAGAGGCACAGCAGACCGCCAGAGAAAGCCGCCAGGGAACAAAAGCCTGGAAATACCGGCTCACAGCGTGCCCACCCCCATCCCCCCTCGCAGGGGACACGGAAACTCTACCCAAACAGGGTTGCCTGAGTATGGGCCTGGCAAAATACAAACTCTTAACAATAGAGAACAAACGGATGGTTACCAGAGAGGAGGAGGTGGATAGAGGGATGAGTGAAATAGATGAAGCGGATTAAGAGGACACTTTTCTTGATGACCACTGAGTAATATATAGAATTACTGAATCACTCTCTTGTACACCTGAAACGAATGTAACACTGTATGTTAGCTCTACTGGAATTAAAATAAATTTTTTAAAAAGATTTTTCTTTCAGGAACCTCTTTGAAAAAGCTTTTCCTCTGCAATGTGCATAAGCCCTACTTGGGAGGATTCACTCTACAATAATTATTCACTCTATGCCTCGAATTCAGATTTCACTGAGTTCTTACTGTGGATCCCAGCCCACGGGAGCCATGGTCCTTTTCTGTCCAGGCTCAGCACCTATGCCTTCAAGATTGGAAGTAGAGACACATGTCACTTCACAGTCCAGAAAGCTATTATTGTTTCTGTTTCAGTGTGAGAGAGTCACAGACTTTGGGACAGGTTTCAGAGCAGGTTTATTATGGATCCTGGATCTCTACTTCAATGTTCATTACCTGGATCCATTTGGCTAATAGGTTCCCTGTGGATGGGCTTGCTTCCAAGCACATACATGGAAGATGCAAAGGTGAGTGGGCTTGGTGCGGGACAGGAAGAAGACCAAAATCAGACAAGGGTCCGACCCCTCCCCTGATCCAGGAACTGCTACAGGAGAGGGTATGGGAGGTAGAATCCATGTGAAACTCCAAGGTCACCAGCTGAACACAGGAGGCATAGGTCAAGGGATCTGGAGATGCAGGGGTTGAAGGCTGCTCTGAGCTACCTCTGGGAGGAAGGGAGGGAAGGAATGGGGAGACACTGCCTGCCCCTGGCCTATGCCAGCTGCCCACCGCTCCGACACGCATCAGTCTACACAGCTGACACACAGCCTGGGCTCAGGATGGGCTGGCTCGGGTCCCTCAATCCTCAGTGGGACAGCTGGCCCCAGGGCTCAGAGACAGGCTGAGGGAGATGAGAGGGAAAGCTGCCCCACCCAGGTCATCCCCTCCTTGAGCAGACAGCCCTTCAGAATTGCTAAAAAAAAAAAAAAAAAAAAAAAAAAACCCACTAACGGCGTTGAAAGACATGCCATGGATGAACTAAGGCATAGAGATATGTAAAATAACATTCACTTTTAAGTTCAGAGCTGTCATCTCAGGAAGTGGGGAGAGCTTCCCTGAAGAAGACTGAGGGGAGGGCAGGCCATGCTGAAAAGGGAGACATGGCTCTCCTGATTGGGGACCTGCAGCCCCCTTCCAGGGCAGGACATCATCCTCGCATCACACGAGATCCATGGAAGTGTTCCATCAGGGCCAGATGTTTGCCTCGAGAAGGCTACCCTGGCATCGGACTGCACAGGGCACCAGGGACGAGGGCCAGATGGAGGACGGACAATACCCCGGAGGCCATGGGGCAAGAGCAGAGGCACACGACCTTGAAGATGATGATGAAAAGCAGGAGGTGGCAGCATGGAGCCGGCCCGAAAGTGCCATGGGAGTAGTGCCCACAGCTACACTGACTGGGGGGCCTTCTGTGCCAGGTGTGGCTGACTTCAGTGGGCTCCAGACTAGTCCTGACCATAAGTCTAGGAAGTGGGCACCACCCCCGGCCTCCTCTCCCCTTGCAGCTGCTAGGAATCACGGTCACAGACCCTGGTCAGCTTTCGTGGAAACCAAGCAGTGGCTCCCCCGCATGCTGCACCTCTGGTGGTGGTCCAGTGCGACCCTCGTGCCTGGCCAGACACTGATGTCTACCTGTCTCCACACAAATCCACAGACAGGAGGGTGTCCCTGAATTCCACAGCACCTGATGAAACAGATCCACGGAACCCAACACCCAGTGGGTCACTCGGGACCTCACCTATGAGGTCATGGAGCTCACCATACCCTATTTCTGTCACTTCCCACAGAAAGCCTGGTTCTGATCCCCCACAATACCATACATCCTGGTTGCTGACCTGGGGTCATGCCATGAACCCACATGGCACCTTTCTTTTAGAGAAGCCTATGCCTACACCTCCTAGAAAATATTTCTAATGAAGTACAAGCCCATCAGGACTACGGTGTGAACGGTAGCACACAGCCTGCATGGTAGTAGTCAGTAATTCTAACAAGGGTTAACCCCACCCCCCGTCTCACAAAACCTTCCTCCGTCCCCACGGAACTCATGGTCTGCCCTCAGAAAACCCTCCAGGAAACAAATCTTTCATCTGAATGCTCTCTTCACCTTCTGCTACAAATCTTGTCCAACCACAATGATATGAAACTAGAAATCAGTCTCAAGAAAAAAAATGGGACAGTCAAAAACAGGTGGAGATTGGGGGGCCTGGGTGGCTCAGTCATTAAGGATCTGCCTTCAGCTCAGGTCGTGATCCCAGGAGCCTGGGATCTAGCCCCGAATCGGGCTCCTTGCTCAGTGGGAAGCCCGCTTCTCCCTCTCCCACCCCCCTGCTTGCGTTCCCTCTCTCGCTGTCTCACTCTCTGCCAGATACTTAAATAATCTTAAAAAAATATGTGGAGATTTAACAACATGCTACTGAACAACCAACAGTCAAAGAAGAAATCAAAAAAATTTTTAGAAATACCTTGACACTGATGAAAAAGACAACCTACAAAAACTTATGGGATGCAGCAAAAGTAGCTCTACGGGGGGGACGTTCATAGAAATTCAAGTCTTCATCAATCCATGAGAATGCTCTCCAATAAACAACCTCATTTCTGTGGTAAAGAAGTAGAAAAAAAAAAAAACAACAAAGCCCAAATTAGTAGAAATAAGGAAATAACAAAAAGGAATGCATAAATAAATCCAACAGAGACTAAAAAGACAAAAAAAAAAAAAAAAAAACAATGAAAATAAGAGCTGCCTTCTTTGGAAAGATAAAATTGACAAACTTAGCTAGACGCACCAAGAAAGACAGAGCACTCGAATACAATCAGGAAAGAAAGATAATGGATTCCTGTCTCATATCAAAATCAAAAGAACTCTTCAACCTTGGACACAACAACTTCTTGCAAGCCACGTCTCTAAAGGCAAAGGAAATAAAAGCAAAAATGAACTATTGGCACTTCATCAAGATAAAAAGTTTCTGCACGGCAAAGCAAACGATCAACAAAACAAAAAGGCAACCTATGGAATCGAAGAAGATATCTGCAAATGATATTACAGATAAAGGGCTGGTATCCAAGATCTATAAAGAACTCCTCAAACTCGACACCCAAAAAATGGGCAGAAGACACAAAGAGATACTTGTCCAGA
>NW_026622972.1:0-24497 GCF_023065955.2 Ursus arctos | reverse complement strand
TGGGGCGGACCGAGGGGAGGGAGCTGGCGAGCGGGACCGTGGGCCCACAGGTTTTGGCGCAGGGACCTTCTAAGGAGGTCGGGGGCTCGGAGGGCCCTGCCCCTTCTCCCGCCTGAATGACCGGCGGCGCCCCGAGGAGCCCGGATGCCAGGGGGCTGCAGGGTGAGTCCGGGCTGGGGCTAGGACGTCCAGGATCCCCGGCATGGCCGCGCAAGGCCCCTTGGGAGGGGCCCCTCGGGGACCGCCCTAGGGTTAAGGTTACCCCCAGGTGGCCGGCACGTCCGATCCGCCTGCTCTCTTTCCAGCGGAGGGGCCGGTTGAGGTGAGGGCGCTGACTAGTGGGAAAGTGGGCCCAAGCGCTTTGGGGCGGGGGGCCATCGAAGGTCGGCGGGGACTCAGCGGGCCCTGCCCATTCTCCAGCCCTGAATGAGCGGCAGCGCCCCTAGTGGCCCAGGTGGTGGATGGGCAGCAGTGTTAGTCTTGCCCTGGGGCTCGGGGGACCCCAATGCCCAGAGTTGCGGTGCCAGGACCCTTGGGAGGGGCCCCTCTGGGGCCCACCTAGGGTTAGGATAACCCCCAGGACACCGGCAGGCAGGACCACCGGCGGTGTGTGGCGAGCAGGGGGCGGGCCGAGGGGAGGGCGCTGCAGAGCGGGAGTGGGAGCGTGGGCCCAAGTGTTTTGGCGCAGGGGGCCTTTGAAGCTTGCCGGGGGCTCGGAGGGCCCTACCTCTTCTCCCGCCCTGAATGACCGGCGGCGCCTGAAGCGACCCGGGTGGCGGGGGGCTGCAGGGTGAGTCCAGCGCTGGGGTTTGGAGGTTCCCAATTCCCGGCGTTGGGGCGCCAAGCTCCTAGGGATGGGCCCCTTGGGGACCCACCTAGGGTTTGCGTTAGCCCCCAGGAGGCCTTCTGGCCCAATCCCCTGGCTGTGTGGCGCGCGGTGGGGCGGGCCGAGGGGTCGGAGCTGGGAGCGGGACCGTGGGCCCACAGGTTTTGGCGTGGGGGCCTTCGAAGATCCTCAGGGACTAGGAGGGCCCTGCCCCTTCTCCCGCCTGAATGACCGGCGGCGACCCTAGCGGCCCCGGTGGCGGGGGCTGCAGGGTGTGTCCGGCCCTGGGGCTAGGACGTCCAGGATCCCCGGCGTGGCTGCGCAAGTCCCCTTGGGAGGGGCCCCTCGGGGACCGACGTAGGGTTACGGTTAGCCCCCAGGAGGCCGGCAGGTGCGATCCGCCTGCTGTGTTTCGAGCGGAGAGGCAGGTTGAGGTGAGGGCGCTGACTAGTGGGAACGTGGGCCCAAGCGCTTTGGGGCGGGGGGGCCATCAAAGGTCGGCAGGGGCTCTGAGGGCCCTGCCCCTTCTCCCGCCTGAATGACCGGCGGTGCCCCTAGCGGCCCAGGTGGCGGGGGGCTGCGGGTAAAGTCTGGCGCTCGGTCTCGGGTCCCCAATCCCTGGCGTTGGGGCGCCAGGCCCCTTGGGTGGGGCCCCTCAGGAGCCCACCTAGAGTTAGGGTTAGCCCCCAGGAGTCCCGCAAGCCCGATCTGCTGGATGTGCGGCGAGCGGAGGGGCAGGCCGAGCTGAGGGCGCTGAGGACTGGGAGCGTGGGCCCAAGCGTTTTGGCGCGGGGGGCCTTCAAATGTCGTCAGGGGCTCGGAGTGCCCTGCACGTTCTCCCGAACTGAATGACCGGCGGCGCCAATAATGACCTGCGTGGCGCTTGGGCGAATGGTGAGTCCAGCGCTGGGGCGAAGGGTGAGTCCAGCGCTGGGGCTCGGGCGACCCAATCCCCGGCGTTGCGGTGCCAGGCCCCTTGGGAGGGGCCCCTCGGGGGCCGAACAAGGGTTAGGATTAGCCCCCAGGAGGCCGGCAGGCAGGATCCACAGGCGGTGTGGCGAGCGGGGGTGGGGGGGGTGGGGGGACGAGGCGGGGGTGCGGCCGGAGGGGAGGGCGCTGGAGAGCGGAGCGTGGGCCCAAGTGTTTTGGCGCAGGGGGCCTTCGAAGCTCCCCGGGGGCTCAGAGGGCCCTACCCAACTCCCCCCCTGAATGACCGGCGGCGCCCCTAGCGGCCCGGGTGGCGGGGGGCTGCAGGGTGAGTCCAGCGCTGGGGTTTGGAGGTTCCCAATCCCCGGCGTTGGGTCGCCAAGCCCCTTGGGATGGGCCCCTCGGGGACCCACCTAGGGTTTGGGTTAGCCCCCTGGAGGCCTTCAGGCCCAATCCCCTGGCTGTGTGGCTCGCGGTGGGGCGGACCGAGGGGAGGGAGCTGGCGAGCGGGACCGTGGGCCCACAGGTTTTGGCGCAGGGACCTTCTAAGGAGGTCGGGGGCTCGGAGGGCCCTGCCCCTTCTCCCGCCTGAATGACCGGCGGCGCCCCGAGGAGCCCGGATGCCAGGGGGCTGCAGGGTGAGTCCGGGCTGGGGCTAGGACGTCCAGGATCCCCGGCATGGCCGCGCAAGGCCCCTTGGGAGGGGCCCCTCGGGGACCGCCCTAGGGTTAAGGTTACCCCCAGGTGGCCGGCACGTCCGATCCGCCTGCTCTCTTTCCAGCGGAGGGGCCGGTTGAGGTGAGGGCGCTGACTAGTGGGAAAGTGGGCCCAAGCGCTTTGGGGCGGGGGGCCATCGAAGGTCGGCGGGGACTCAGCGGGCCCTGCCCATTCTCCAGCCCTGAATGAGCGGCAGCGCCCCTAGTGGCCCAGGTGGTGGATGGGCAGCAGTGTTAGTCTTGCCCTGGGGCTCGGGGGACCCCAATGCCCAGAGTTGCGGTGCCAGGACCCTTGGGAGGGGCCCCTCTGGGGCCCACCTAGGGTTAGGATAACCCCCAGGACACCGGCAGGCAGGACCACCGGCGGTGTGGCGAGCAGGGGGCGGGCCGAGGGGAGGGCGCTGCAGAGCGGGAGTGGGAGCGTGGGCCCAAGTGTTTTGGCGCAGGGGGCCTTTGAAGCTTGCCGGGGGCTCGGAGGGCCCTACCTCTTCTCCCGCCCTGAATGACCGGCGGCGCCTGAAGCGACCCGGGTGGCGGGGGGCTGCAGGGTGAGTCCAGCGCTGGGGTTTGGAGGTTCCCAATTCCCGGCGTTGGGGCGCCAAGCTCCTAGGGATGGGCCCCTTGGGGACCCACCTAGGGTTTGCGTTAGCCCCCAGGAGGCCTTCTGGCCCAATCCCCTGGCTGTGTGGCGCGCGGTGGGGCGGGCCGAGGGGTCGGAGCTGGGAGCGGGACCGTGGGCCCACAGGTTTTGGCGTGGGGGCCTTCGAAGATCCTCAGGGACTAGGAGGGCCCTGCCCCTTCTCCCGCCTGAATGACCGGCGGCGACCCTAGCGGCCCCGGTGGCGGGGGCTGCAGGGTGTGTCCGGCCCTGGGGCTAGGACGTCCAGGATCCCCGGCGTGGCTGCGCAAGTCCCCTTGGGAGGGGCCCCTCGGGGACCGACGTAGGGTTACGGTTAGCCCCCAGGAGGCCGGCAGGTGCGATCCGCCTGCTGTGTTTCGAGCGGAGAGGCAGGTTGAGGTGAGGGCGCTGACTAGTGGGAACGTGGGCCCAAGCGCTTTGGGGCGGGGGGGCCATCAAAGGTCGGCAGGGGCTCTGAGGGCCCTGCCCCTTCTCCCGCCTGAATGACCGGCGGTGCCCCTAGCGGCCCAGGTGGCGGGGGGCTGCGGGTAAAGTCTGGCGCTCGGTCTCGGGTCCCCAATCCCTGGCGTTGGGGCGCCAGGCCCCTTGGGTGGGGCCCCTCAGGAGCCCACCTAGAGTTAGGGTTAGCCCCCAGGAGTCCCGCAAGCCCGATCTGCTGGATGTGCGGCGAGCGGAGGGGCAGGCCGAGCTGAGGGCGCTGAGGACTGGGAGCGTGGGCCCAAGCGTTTTGGCGCGGGGGGCCTTCAAATGTCGTCAGGGGCTCGGAGTGCCCTGCACGTTCTCCCGAACTGAATGACCGGCGGCGCCAATAATGACCTGCGTGGCGCTTGGGCGAATGGTGAGTCCAGCGCTGGGGCGAAGGGTGAGTCCAGCGCTGGGGCTCGGGCGACCCAATCCCCGGCGTTGCGGTGCCAGGCCCCTTGGGAGGGGCCCCTCGGGGGCCGAACAAGGGTTAGGATTAGCCCCCAGGAGGCCGGCAGGCAGGATCCACAGGCGGTGTGGCGAGCGGGGGTGGGGGGGGTGGGGGGACGAGGCGGGGGTGCGGCCGGAGGGGAGGGCGCTGGAGAGCGGAGCGTGGGCCCAAGTGTTTTGGCGCAGGGGGCCTTCGAAGCTCCCCGGGGGCTCAGAGGGCCCTACCCAACTCCCCCCCTGAATGACCGGCGGCGCCCCTAGCGGCCCGGGTGGCGGGGGGCTGCAGGGTGAGTCCAGCGCTGGGGTTTGGAGGTTCCCAATCCCCGGCGTTGGGTCGCCAAGCCCCTTGGGATGGGCCCCTCGGGGACCCACCTAGGGTTTGGGTTAGCCCCCTGGAGGCCTTCAGGCCCAATCCCCTGGCTGTGTGGCTCGCGGTGGGGCGGACCGAGGGGAGGGAGCTGGCGAGCGGGACCGTGGGCCCACAGGTTTTGGCGCAGGGACCTTCTAAGGAGGTCGGGGGCTCGGAGGGCCCTGCCCCTTCTCCCGCCTGAATGACCGGCGGCGCCCCGAGGAGCCCGGATGCCAGGGGGCTGCAGGGTGAGTCCGGGCTGGGGCTAGGACGTCCAGGATCCCCGGCATGGCCGCGCAAGGCCCCTTGGGAGGGGCCCCTCGGGGACCGCCCTAGGGTTAAGGTTACCCCCAGGTGGCCGGCACGTCCGATCCGCCTGCTCTCTTTCCAGCGGAGGGGCCGGTTGAGGTGAGGGCGCTGACTAGTGGGAAAGTGGGCCCAAGCGCTTTGGGGCGGGGGGCCATCGAAGGTCGGCGGGGACTCAGCGGGCCCTGCCCATTCTCCAGCCCTGAATGAGCGGCAGCGCCCCTAGTGGCCCAGGTGGTGGATGGGCAGCAGTGTTAGTCTTGCCCTGGGGCTCGGGGGACCCCAATGCCCAGAGTTGCGGTGCCAGGACCCTTGGGAGGGGCCCCTCTGGGGCCCACCTAGGGTTAGGATAACCCCCAGGACACCGGCAGGCAGGACCACCGGCGGTGTGGCGAGCAGGGGGCGGGCCGAGGGGAGGGCGCTGCAGAGCGGGAGTGGGAGCGTGGGCCCAAGTGTTTTGGCGCAGGGGGCCTTTGAAGCTTGCCGGGGGCTCGGAGGGCCCTACCTCTTCTCCCGCCCTGAATGACCGGCGGCGCCTGAAGCGACCCGGGTGGCGGGGGGCTGCAGGGTGAGTCCAGCGCTGGGGTTTGGAGGTTCCCAATTCCCGGCGTTGGGGCGCCAAGCTCCTAGGGATGGGCCCCTTGGGGACCCACCTAGGGTTTGCGTTAGCCCCCAGGAGGCCTTCTGGCCCAATCCCCTGGCTGTGTGGCGCGCGGTGGGGCGGGCCGAGGGGTCGGAGCTGGGAGCGGGACCGTGGGCCCACAGGTTTTGGCGTGGGGGCCTTCGAAGATCCTCAGGGACTAGGAGGGCCCTGCCCCTTCTCCCGCCTGAATGACCGGCGGCGACCCTAGCGGCCCCGGTGGCGGGGGCTGCAGGGTGTGTCCGGCCCTGGGGCTAGGACGTCCAGGATCCCCGGCGTGGCTGCGCAAGTCCCCTTGGGAGGGGCCCCTCGGGGACCGACGTAGGGTTACGGTTAGCCCCCAGGAGGCCGGCAGGTGCGATCCGCCTGCTGTGTTTCGAGCGGAGAGGCAGGTTGAGGTGAGGGCGCTGACTAGTGGGAACGTGGGCCCAAGCGCTTTGGGGCGGGGGGGCCATCAAAGGTCGGCAGGGGCTCTGAGGGCCCTGCCCCTTCTCCCGCCTGAATGACCGGCGGTGCCCCTAGCGGCCCAGGTGGCGGGGGGCTGCGGGTAAAGTCTGGCGCTCGGTCTCGGGTCCCCAATCCCTGGCGTTGGGGCGCCAGGCCCCTTGGGTGGGGCCCCTCAGGAGCCCACCTAGAGTTAGGGTTAGCCCCCAGGAGTCCCGCAAGCCCGATCTGCTGGATGTGCGGCGAGCGGAGGGGCAGGCCGAGCTGAGGGCGCTGAGGACTGGGAGCGTGGGCCCAAGCGTTTTGGCGCGGGGGGCCTTCAAATGTCGTCAGGGGCTCGGAGTGCCCTGCACGTTCTCCCGAACTGAATGACCG
This sequence comes from Ursus arctos, assembly GCF_023065955.2. Classification (NCBI taxonomy): domain Eukaryota; kingdom Metazoa; phylum Chordata; class Mammalia; order Carnivora; family Ursidae; genus Ursus; species Ursus arctos. Next base: position 18,362 of record NW_026622972.1, on the reverse strand, counting down.
GCGGCGCCAATAATGACCTGCGTGGCGCTTGGGCGAATGGTGAGTCCAGCGCTGGGGCGAAGGGTGAGTCCAGCGCTGGGGCTCGGGCGACCCAATCCCCGGCGTTGCGGTGCCAGGCCCCTTGGGAGGGGCCCCTCGGGGGCCGAACAAGGGTTAGGATTAGCCCCCAGGAGGCCGGCAGGCAGGATCCACAGGCGGTGTGGCGAGCGGGGGTGGGGGGGGTGGGGGGACGAGGCGGGGGTGCGGCCGGAGGGGAGGGCGCTGGAGAGCGGAGCGTGGGCCCAAGTGTTTTGGCGCAGGGGGCCTTCGAAGCTCCCCGGGGGCTCAGAGGGCCCTACCCAACTCCCCCCCTGAATGACCGGCGGCGCCCCTAGCGGCCCGGGTGGCGGGGGGCTGCAGGGTGAGTCCAGCGCTGGGGTTTGGAGGTTCCCAATCCCCGGCGTTGGGTCGCCAAGCCCCTTGGGATGGGCCCCTCGGGGACCCACCTAGGGTTTGGGTTAGCCCCCTGGAGGCCTTCAGGCCCAATCCCCTGGCTGTGTGGCTCGCGGTGGGGCGGACCGAGGGGAGGGAGCTGGCGAGCGGGACCGTGGGCCCACAGGTTTTGGCGCAGGGACCTTCTAAGGAGGTCGGGGGCTCGGAGGGCCCTGCCCCTTCTCCCGCCTGAATGACCGGCGGCGCCCCGAGGAGCCCGGATGCCAGGGGGCTGCAGGGTGAGTCCGGGCTGGGGCTAGGACGTCCAGGATCCCCGGCATGGCCGCGCAAGGCCCCTTGGGAGGGGCCCCTCGGGGACCGCCCTAGGGTTAAGGTTACCCCCAGGTGGCCGGCACGTCCGATCCGCCTGCTCTCTTTCCAGCGGAGGGGCCGGTTGAGGTGAGGGCGCTGACTAGTGGGAAAGTGGGCCCAAGCGCTTTGGGGCGGGGGGCCATCGAAGGTCGGCGGGGACTCAGCGGGCCCTGCCCATTCTCCAGCCCTGAATGAGCGGCAGCGCCCCTAGTGGCCCAGGTGGTGGATGGGCAGCAGTGTTAGTCTTGCCCTGGGGCTCGGGGGACCCCAATGCCCAGAGTTGCGGTGCCAGGACCCTTGGGAGGGGCCCCTCTGGGGCCCACCTAGGGTTAGGATAACCCCCAGGACACCGGCAGGCAGGACCACCGGCGGTGTGGCGAGCAGGGGGCGGGCCGAGGGGAGGGCGCTGCAGAGCGGGAGTGGGAGCGTGGGCCCAAGTGTTTTGGCGCAGGGGGCCTTTGAAGCTTGCCGGGGGCTCGGAGGGCCCTACCTCTTCTCCCGCCCTGAATGACCGGCGGCGCCTGAAGCGACCCGGGTGGCGGGGGGCTGCAGGGTGAGTCCAGCGCTGGGGTTTGGAGGTTCCCAATTCCCGGCGTTGGGGCGCCAAGCTCCTAGGGATGGGCCCCTTGGGGACCCACCTAGGGTTTGCGTTAGCCCCCAGGAGGCCTTCTGGCCCAATCCCCTGGCTGTGTGGCGCGCGGTGGGGCGGGCCGAGGGGTCGGAGCTGGGAGCGGGACCGTGGGCCCACAGGTTTTGGCGTGGGGGCCTTCGAAGATCCTCAGGGACTAGGAGGGCCCTGCCCCTTCTCCCGCCTGAATGACCGGCGGCGACCCTAGCGGCCCCGGTGGCGGGGGCTGCAGGGTGTGTCCGGCCCTGGGGCTAGGACGTCCAGGATCCCCGGCGTGGCTGCGCAAGTCCCCTTGGGAGGGGCCCCTCGGGGACCGACGTAGGGTTACGGTTAGCCCCCAGGAGGCCGGCAGGTGCGATCCGCCTGCTGTGTTTCGAGCGGAGAGGCAGGTTGAGGTGAGGGCGCTGACTAGTGGGAACGTGGGCCCAAGCGCTTTGGGGCGGGGGGGCCATCAAAGGTCGGCAGGGGCTCTGAGGGCCCTGCCCCTTCTCCCGCCTGAATGACCGGCGGTGCCCCTAGCGGCCCAGGTGGCGGGGGGCTGCGGGTAAAGTCTGGCGCTCGGTCTCGGGTCCCCAATCCCTGGCGTTGGGGCGCCAGGCCCCTTGGGTGGGGCCCCTCAGGAGCCCACCTAGAGTTAGGGTTAGCCCCCAGGAGTCCCGCAAGCCCGATCTGCTGGATGTGCGGCGAGCGGAGGGGCAGGCCGAGCTGAGGGCGCTGAGGACTGGGAGCGTGGGCCCAAGCGTTTTGGCGCGGGGGGCCTTCAAATGTCGTCAGGGGCTCGGAGTGCCCTGCACGTTCTCCCGAACTGAATGACCGGCGGCGCCAATAATGACCTGCGTGGCGCTTGGGCGAATGGTGAGTCCAGCGCTGGGGCGAAGGGTGAGTCCAGCGCTGGGGCTCGGGCGACCCAATCCCCGGCGTTGCGGTGCCAGGCCCCTTGGGAGGGGCCCCTCGGGGGCCGAACAAGGGTTAGGATTAGCCCCCAGGAGGCCGGCAGGCAGGATCCACAGGCGGTGTGGCGAGCGGGGGTGGGGGGGGTGGGGGGACGAGGCGGGGGTGCGGCCGGAGGGGAGGGCGCTGGAGAGCGGAGCGTGGGCCCAAGTGTTTTGGCGCAGGGGGCCTTCGAAGCTCCCCGGGGGCTCAGAGGGCCCTACCCAACTCCCCCCCTGAATGACCGGCGGCGCCCCTAGCGGCCCGGGTGGCGGGGGGCTGCAGGGTGAGTCCAGCGCTGGGGTTTGGAGGTTCCCAATCCCCGGCGTTGGGTCGCCAAGCCCCTTGGGATGGGCCCCTCGGGGACCCACCTAGGGTTTGGGTTAGCCCCCTGGAGGCCTTCAGGCCCAATCCCCTGGCTGTGTGGCTCGCGGTGGGGCGGACCGAGGGGAGGGAGCTGGCGAGCGGGACCGTGGGCCCACAGGTTTTGGCGCAGGGACCTTCTAAGGAGGTCGGGGGCTCGGAGGGCCCTGCCCCTTCTCCCGCCTGAATGACCGGCGGCGCCCCGAGGAGCCCGGATGCCAGGGGGCTGCAGGGTGAGTCCGGGCTGGGGCTAGGACGTCCAGGATCCCCGGCATGGCCGCGCAAGGCCCCTTGGGAGGGGCCCCTCGGGGACCGCCCTAGGGTTAAGGTTACCCCCAGGTGGCCGGCACGTCCGATCCGCCTGCTCTCTTTCCAGCGGAGGGGCCGGTTGAGGTGAGGGCGCTGACTAGTGGGAAAGTGGGCCCAAGCGCTTTGGGGCGGGGGGCCATCGAAGGTCGGCGGGGACTCAGCGGGCCCTGCCCATTCTCCAGCCCTGAATGAGCGGCAGCGCCCCTAGTGGCCCAGGTGGTGGATGGGCAGCAGTGTTAGTCTTGCCCTGGGGCTCGGGGGACCCCAATGCCCAGAGTTGCGGTGCCAGGACCCTTGGGAGGGGCCCCTCTGGGGCCCACCTAGGGTTAGGATAACCCCCAGGACACCGGCAGGCAGGACCACCGGCGGTGTGTGGCGAGCAGGGGGCGGGCCGAGGGGAGGGCGCTGCAGAGCGGGAGTGGGAGCGTGGGCCCAAGTGTTTTGGCGCAGGGGGCCTTTGAAGCTTGCCGGGGGCTCGGAGGGCCCTACCTCTTCTCCCGCCCTGAATGACCGGCGGCGCCTGAAGCGACCCGGGTGGCGGGGGGCTGCAGGGTGAGTCCAGCGCTGGGGTTTGGAGGTTCCCAATTCCCGGCGTTGGGGCGCCAAGCTCCTAGGGATGGGCCCCTTGGGGACCCACCTAGGGTTTGCGTTAGCCCCCAGGAGGCCTTCTGGCCCAATCCCCTGGCTGTGTGGCGCGCGGTGGGGCGGGCCGAGGGGTCGGAGCTGGGAGCGGGACCGTGGGCCCACAGGTTTTGGCGTGGGGGCCTTCGAAGATCCTCAGGGACTAGGAGGGCCCTGCCCCTTCTCCCGCCTGAATGACCGGCGGCGACCCTAGCGGCCCCGGTGGCGGGGGCTGCAGGGTGTGTCCGGCCCTGGGGCTAGGACGTCCAGGATCCCCGGCGTGGCTGCGCAAGTCCCCTTGGGAGGGGCCCCTCGGGGACCGACGTAGGGTTACGGTTAGCCCCCAGGAGGCCGGCAGGTGCGATCCGCCTGCTGTGTTTCGAGCGGAGAGGCAGGTTGAGGTGAGGGCGCTGACTAGTGGGAACGTGGGCCCAAGCGCTTTGGGGCGGGGGGGCCATCAAAGGTCGGCAGGGGCTCTGAGGGCCCTGCCCCTTCTCCCGCCTGAATGACCGGCGGTGCCCCTAGCGGCCCAGGTGGCGGGGGGCTGCGGGTAAAGTCTGGCGCTCGGTCTCGGGTCCCCAATCCCTGGCGTTGGGGCGCCAGGCCCCTTGGGTGGGGCCCCTCAGGAGCCCACCTAGAGTTAGGGTTAGCCCCCAGGAGTCCCGCAAGCCCGATCTGCTGGATGTGCGGCGAGCGGAGGGGCAGGCCGAGCTGAGGGCGCTGAGGACTGGGAGCGTGGGCCCAAGCGTTTTGGCGCGGGGGGCCTTCAAATGTCGTCAGGGGCTCGGAGTGCCCTGCACGTTCTCCCGAACTGAATGACCGGCGGCGCCAATAATGACCTGCGTGGCGCTTGGGCGAATGGTGAGTCCAGCGCTGGGGCGAAGGGTGAGTCCAGCGCTGGGGCTCGGGCGACCCAATCCCCGGCGTTGCGGTGCCAGGCCCCTTGGGAGGGGCCCCTCGGGGGCCGAACAAGGGTTAGGATTAGCCCCCAGGAGGCCGGCAGGCAGGATCCACAGGCGGTGTGGCGAGCGGGGGTGGGGGGGGTGGGGGGACGAGGCGGGGGTGCGGCCGGAGGGGAGGGCGCTGGAGAGCGGAGCGTGGGCCCAAGTGTTTTGGCGCAGGGGGCCTTCGAAGCTCCCCGGGGGCTCAGAGGGCCCTACCCAACTCCCCCCCTGAATGACCGGCGGCGCCCCTAGCGGCCCGGGTGGCGGGGGGCTGCAGGGTGAGTCCAGCGCTGGGGTTTGGAGGTTCCCAATCCCCGGCGTTGGGTCGCCAAGCCCCTTGGGATGGGCCCCTCGGGGACCCACCTAGGGTTTGGGTTAGCCCCCTGGAGGCCTTCAGGCCCAATCCCCTGGCTGTGTGGCTCGCGGTGGGGCGGACCGAGGGGAGGGAGCTGGCGAGCGGGACCGTGGGCCCACAGGTTTTGGCGCAGGGACCTTCTAAGGAGGTCGGGGGCTCGGAGGGCCCTGCCCCTTCTCCCGCCTGAATGACCGGCGGCGCCCCGAGGAGCCCGGATGCCAGGGGGCTGCAGGGTGAGTCCGGGCTGGGGCTAGGACGTCCAGGATCCCCGGCATGGCCGCGCAAGGCCCCTTGGGAGGGGCCCCTCGGGGACCGCCCTAGGGTTAAGGTTACCCCCAGGTGGCCGGCACGTCCGATCCGCCTGCTCTCTTTCCAGCGGAGGGGCCGGTTGAGGTGAGGGCGCTGACTAGTGGGAAAGTGGGCCCAAGCGCTTTGGGGCGGGGGGCCATCGAAGGTCGGCGGGGACTCAGCGGGCCCTGCCCATTCTCCAGCCCTGAATGAGCGGCAGCGCCCCTAGTGGCCCAGGTGGTGGATGGGCAGCAGTGTTAGTCTTGCCCTGGGGCTCGGGGGACCCCAATGCCCAGAGTTGCGGTGCCAGGACCCTTGGGAGGGGCCCCTCTGGGGCCCACCTAGGGTTAGGATAACCCCCAGGACACCGGCAGGCAGGACCACCGGCGGTGTGGCGAGCAGGGGGCGGGCCGAGGGGAGGGCGCTGCAGAGCGGGAGTGGGAGCGTGGGCCCAAGTGTTTTGGCGCAGGGGGCCTTTGAAGCTTGCCGGGGGCTCGGAGGGCCCTACCTCTTCTCCCGCCCTGAATGACCGGCGGCGCCTGAAGCGACCCGGGTGGCGGGGGGCTGCAGGGTGAGTCCAGCGCTGGGGTTTGGAGGTTCCCAATTCCCGGCGTTGGGGCGCCAAGCTCCTAGGGATGGGCCCCTTGGGGACCCACCTAGGGTTTGCGTTAGCCCCCAGGAGGCCTTCTGGCCCAATCCCCTGGCTGTGTGGCGCGCGGTGGGGCGGGCCGAGGGGTCGGAGCTGGGAGCGGGACCGTGGGCCCACAGGTTTTGGCGTGGGGGCCTTCGAAGATCCTCAGGGACTAGGAGGGCCCTGCCCCTTCTCCCGCCTGAATGACCGGCGGCGACCCTAGCGGCCCCGGTGGCGGGGGCTGCAGGGTGTGTCCGGCCCTGGGGCTAGGACGTCCAGGATCCCCGGCGTGGCTGCGCAAGTCCCCTTGGGAGGGGCCCCTCGGGGACCGACGTAGGGTTACGGTTAGCCCCCAGGAGGCCGGCAGGTGCGATCCGCCTGCTGTGTTTCGAGCGGAGAGGCAGGTTGAGGTGAGGGCGCTGACTAGTGGGAACGTGGGCCCAAGCGCTTTGGGGCGGGGGGGCCATCAAAGGTCGGCAGGGGCTCTGAGGGCCCTGCCCCTTCTCCCGCCTGAATGACCGGCGGTGCCCCTAGCGGCCCAGGTGGCGGGGGGCTGCGGGTAAAGTCTGGCGCTCGGTCTCGGGTCCCCAATCCCTGGCGTTGGGGCGCCAGGCCCCTTGGGTGGGGCCCCTCAGGAGCCCACCTAGAGTTAGGGTTAGCCCCCAGGAGTCCCGCAAGCCCGATCTGCTGGATGTGCGGCGAGCGGAGGGGCAGGCCGAGCTGAGGGCGCTGAGGACTGGGAGCGTGGGCCCAAGCGTTTTGGCGCGGGGGGCCTTCAAATGTCGTCAGGGGCTCGGAGTGCCCTGCACGTTCTCCCGAACTGAATGACCGGCGGCGCCAATAATGACCTGCGTGGCGCTTGGGCGAATGGTGAGTCCAGCGCTGGGGCGAAGGGTGAGTCCAGCGCTGGGGCTCGGGCGACCCAATCCCCGGCGTTGCGGTGCCAGGCCCCTTGGGAGGGGCCCCTCGGGGGCCGAACAAGGGTTAGGATTAGCCCCCAGGAGGCCGGCAGGCAGGATCCACAGGCGGTGTGGCGAGCGGGGGTGGGGGGGGTGGGGGGACGAGGCGGGGGTGCGGCCGGAGGGGAGGGCGCTGGAGAGCGGAGCGTGGGCCCAAGTGTTTTGGCGCAGGGGGCCTTCGAAGCTCCCCGGGGGCTCAGAGGGCCCTACCCAACTCCCCCCCTGAATGACCGGCGGCGCCCCTAGCGGCCCGGGTGGCGGGGGGCTGCAGGGTGAGTCCAGCGCTGGGGTTTGGAGGTTCCCAATCCCCGGCGTTGGGTCGCCAAGCCCCTTGGGATGGGCCCCTCGGGGACCCACCTAGGGTTTGGGTTAGCCCCCTGGAGGCCTTCAGGCCCAATCCCCTGGCTGTGTGGCTCGCGGTGGGGCGGACCGAGGGGAGGGAGCTGGCGAGCGGGACCGTGGGCCCACAGGTTTTGGCGCAGGGACCTTCTAAGGAGGTCGGGGGCTCGGAGGGCCCTGCCCCTTCTCCCGCCTGAATGACCGGCGGCGCCCCGAGGAGCCCGGATGCCAGGGGGCTGCAGGGTGAGTCCGGGCTGGGGCTAGGACGTCCAGGATCCCCGGCATGGCCGCGCAAGGCCCCTTGGGAGGGGCCCCTCGGGGACCGCCCTAGGGTTAAGGTTACCCCCAGGTGGCCGGCACGTCCGATCCGCCTGCTCTCTTTCCAGCGGAGGGGCCGGTTGAGGTGAGGGCGCTGACTAGTGGGAAAGTGGGCCCAAGCGCTTTGGGGCGGGGGGCCATCGAAGGTCGGCGGGGACTCAGCGGGCCCTGCCCATTCTCCAGCCCTGAATGAGCGGCAGCGCCCCTAGTGGCCCAGGTGGTGGATGGGCAGCAGTGTTAGTCTTGCCCTGGGGCTCGGGGGACCCCAATGCCCAGAGTTGCGGTGCCAGGACCCTTGGGAGGGGCCCCTCTGGGGCCCACCTAGGGTTAGGATAACCCCCAGGACACCGGCAGGCAGGACCACCGGCGGTGTGGCGAGCAGGGGGCGGGCCGAGGGGAGGGCGCTGCAGAGCGGGAGTGGGAGCGTGGGCCCAAGTGTTTTGGCGCAGGGGGCCTTTGAAGCTTGCCGGGGGCTCGGAGGGCCCTACCTCTTCTCCCGCCCTGAATGACCGGCGGCGCCTGAAGCGACCCGGGTGGCGGGGGGCTGCAGGGTGAGTCCAGCGCTGGGGTTTGGAGGTTCCCAATTCCCGGCGTTGGGGCGCCAAGCTCCTAGGGATGGGCCCCTTGGGGACCCACCTAGGGTTTGCGTTAGCCCCCAGGAGGCCTTCTGGCCCAATCCCCTGGCTGTGTGGCGCGCGGTGGGGCGGGCCGAGGGGTCGGAGCTGGGAGCGGGACCGTGGGCCCACAGGTTTTGGCGTGGGGGCCTTCGAAGATCCTCAGGGACTAGGAGGGCCCTGCCCCTTCTCCCGCCTGAATGACCGGCGGCGACCCTAGCGGCCCCGGTGGCGGGGGCTGCAGGGTGTGTCCGGCCCTGGGGCTAGGACGTCCAGGATCCCCGGCGTGGCTGCGCAAGTCCCCTTGGGAGGGGCCCCTCGGGGACCGACGTAGGGTTACGGTTAGCCCCCAGGAGGCCGGCAGGTGCGATCCGCCTGCTGTGTTTCGAGCGGAGAGGCAGGTTGAGGTGAGGGCGCTGACTAGTGGGAACGTGGGCCCAAGCGCTTTGGGGCGGGGGGGCCATCAAAGGTCGGCAGGGGCTCTGAGGGCCCTGCCCCTTCTCCCGCCTGAATGACCGGCGGTGCCCCTAGCGGCCCAGGTGGCGGGGGGCTGCGGGTAAAGTCTGGCGCTCGGTCTCGGGTCCCCAATCCCTGGCGTTGGGGCGCCAGGCCCCTTGGGTGGGGCCCCTCAGGAGCCCACCTAGAGTTAGGGTTAGCCCCCAGGAGTCCCGCAAGCCCGATCTGCTGGATGTGCGGCGAGCGGAGGGGCAGGCCGAGCTGAGGGCGCTGAGGACTGGGAGCGTGGGCCCAAGCGTTTTGGCGCGGGGGGCCTTCAAATGTCGTCAGGGGCTCGGAGTGCCCTGCACGTTCTCCCGAACTGAATGACCGGCGGCGCCAATAATGACCTGCGTGGCGCTTGGGCGAATGGTGAGTCCAGCGCTGGGGCGAAGGGTGAGTCCAGCGCTGGGGCTCGGGCGACCCAATCCCCGGCGTTGCGGTGCCAGGCCCCTTGGGAGGGGCCCCTCGGGGGCCGAACAAGGGTTAGGATTAGCCCCCAGGAGGCCGGCAGGCAGGATCCACAGGCGGTGTGGCGAGCGGGGGTGGGGGGGGTGGGGGGACGAGGCGGGGGTGCGGCCGGAGGGGAGGGCGCTGGAGAGCGGAGCGTGGGCCCAAGTGTTTTGGCGCAGGGGGCCTTCGAAGCTCCCCGGGGGCTCAGAGGGCCCTACCCAACTCCCCCCCTGAATGACCGGCGGCGCCCCTAGCGGCCCGGGTGGCGGGGGGCTGCAGGGTGAGTCCAGCGCTGGGGTTTGGAGGTTCCCAATCCCCGGCGTTGGGTCGCCAAGCCCCTTGGGATGGGCCCCTCGGGGACCCACCTAGGGTTTGGGTTAGCCCCCTGGAGGCCTTCAGGCCCAATCCCCTGGCTGTGTGGCTCGCGGTGGGGCGGACCGAGGGGAGGGAGCTGGCGAGCGGGACCGTGGGCCCACAGGTTTTGGCGCAGGGACCTTCTAAGGAGGTCGGGGGCTCGGAGGGCCCTGCCCCTTCTCCCGCCTGAATGACCGGCGGCGCCCCGAGGAGCCCGGATGCCAGGGGGCTGCAGGGTGAGTCCGGGCTGGGGCTAGGACGTCCAGGATCCCCGGCATGGCCGCGCAAGGCCCCTTGGGAGGGGCCCCTCGGGGACCGCCCTAGGGTTAAGGTTACCCCCAGGTGGCCGGCACGTCCGATCCGCCTGCTCTCTTTCCAGCGGAGGGGCCGGTTGAGGTGAGGGCGCTGACTAGTGGGAAAGTGGGCCCAAGCGCTTTGGGGCGGGGGGCCATCGAAGGTCGGCGGGGACTCAGCGGGCCCTGCCCATTCTCCAGCCCTGAATGAGCGGCAGCGCCCCTAGTGGCCCAGGTGGTGGATGGGCAGCAGTGTTAGTCTTGCCCTGGGGCTCGGGGGACCCCAATGCCCAGAGTTGCGGTGCCAGGACCCTTGGGAGGGGCCCCTCTGGGGCCCACCTAGGGTTAGGATAACCCCCAGGACACCGGCAGGCAGGACCACCGGCGGTGTGGCGAGCAGGGGGCGGGCCGAGGGGAGGGCGCTGCAGAGCGGGAGTGGGAGCGTGGGCCCAAGTGTTTTGGCGCAGGGGGCCTTTGAAGCTTGCCGGGGGCTCGGAGGGCCCTACCTCTTCTCCCGCCCTGAATGACCGGCGGCGCCTGAAGCGACCCGGGTGGCGGGGGGCTGCAGGGTGAGTCCAGCGCTGGGGTTTGGAGGTTCCCAATTCCCGGCGTTGGGGCGCCAAGCTCCTAGGGATGGGCCCCTTGGGGACCCACCTAGGGTTTGCGTTAGCCCCCAGGAGGCCTTCTGGCCCAATCCCCTGGCTGTGTGGCGCGCGGTGGGGCGGGCCGAGGGGTCGGAGCTGGGAGCGGGACCGTGGGCCCACAGGTTTTGGCGTGGGGGCCTTCGAAGATCCTCAGGGACTAGGAGGGCCCTGCCCCTTCTCCCGCCTGAATGACCGGCGGCGACCCTAGCGGCCCCGGTGGCGGGGGCTGCAGGGTGTGTCCGGCCCTGGGGCTAGGACGTCCAGGATCCCCGGCGTGGCTGCGCAAGTCCCCTTGGGAGGGGCCCCTCGGGGACCGACGTAGGGTTACGGTTAGCCCCCAGGAGGCCGGCAGGTGCGATCCGCCTGCTGTGTTTCGAGCGGAGAGGCAGGTTGAGGTGAGGGCGCTGACTAGTGGGAACGTGGGCCCAAGCGCTTTGGGGCGGGGGGGCCATCAAAGGTCGGCAGGGGCTCTGAGGGCCCTGCCCCTTCTCCCGCCTGAATGACCGGCGGTGCCCCTAGCGGCCCAGGTGGCGGGGGGCTGCGGGTAAAGTCTGGCGCTCGGTCTCGGGTCCCCAATCCCTGGCGTTGGGGCGCCAGGCCCCTTGGGTGGGGCCCCTCAGGAGCCCACCTAGAGTTAGGGTTAGCCCCCAGGAGTCCCGCAAGCCCGATCTGCTGGATGTGCGGCGAGCGGAGGGGCAGGCCGAGCTGAGGGCGCTGAGGACTGGGAGCGTGGGCCCAAGCGTTTTGGCGCGGGGGGCCTTCAAATGTCGTCAGGGGCTCGGAGTGCCCTGCACGTTCTCCCGAACTGAATGACCGGCGGCGCCAATAATGACCTGCGTGGCGCTTGGGCGAATGGTGAGTCCAGCGCTGGGGCGAAGGGTGAGTCCAGCGCTGGGGCTCGGGCGACCCAATCCCCGGCGTTGCGGTGCCAGGCCCCTTGGGAGGGGCCCCTCGGGGGCCGAACAAGGGTTAGGATTAGCCCCCAGGAGGCCGGCAGGCAGGATCCACAGGCGGTGTGGCGAGCGGGGGTGGGGGGGGTGGGGGGACGAGGCGGGGGTGCGGCCGGAGGGGAGGGCGCTGGAGAGCGGAGCGTGGGCCCAAGTGTTTTGGCGCAGGGGGCCTTCGAAGCTCCCCGGGGGCTCAGAGGGCCCTACCCAACTCCCCCCCTGAATGACCGGCGGCGCCCCTAGCGGCCCGGGTGGCGGGGGGCTGCAGGGTGAGTCCAGCGCTGGGGTTTGGAGGTTCCCAATCCCCGGCGTTGGGTCGCCAAGCCCCTTGGGATGGGCCCCTCGGGGACCCACCTAGGGTTTGGGTTAGCCCCCTGGAGGCCTTCAGGCCCAATCCCCTGGCTGTGTGGCTCGCGGTGGGGCGGACCGAGGGGAGGGAGCTGGCGAGCGGGACCGTGGGCCCACAGGTTTTGGCGCAGGGACCTTCTAAGGAGGTCGGGGGCTCGGAGGGCCCTGCCCCTTCTCCCGCCTGAATGACCGGCGGCGCCCCGAGGAGCCCGGATGCCAGGGGGCTGCAGGGTGAGTCCGGGCTGGGGCTAGGACGTCCAGGATCCCCGGCATGGCCGCGCAAGGCCCCTTGGGAGGGGCCCCTCGGGGACCGCCCTAGGGTTAAGGTTACCCCCAGGTGGCCGGCACGTCCGATCCGCCTGCTCTCTTTCCAGCGGAGGGGCCGGTTGAGGTGAGGGCGCTGACTAGTGGGAAAGTGGGCCCAAGCGCTTTGGGGCGGGGGGCCATCGAAGGTCGGCGGGGACTCAGCGGGCCCTGCCCATTCTCCAGCCCTGAATGAGCGGCAGCGCCCCTAGTGGCCCAGGTGGTGGATGGGCAGCAGTGTTAGTCTTGCCCTGGGGCTCGGGGGACCCCAATGCCCGGAGTTGCGGTGCCAGGACCCTTGGGAGGGGCCCCTCTGGGGCCCACCTAGGGTTAGGATAACCCCCAGGACACCGGCAGGCAGGACCACCGGCGGTGTGGCGAGCAGGGGGCGGGCCGAGGGGAGGGCGCTGCAGAGCGGGAGTGGGAGCGTGGGCCCAAGTGTTTTGGCGCAGGGGGCCTTTGAAGCTTGCCGGGGGCTCGGAGGGCCCTACCTCTTCTCCCGCCCTGAATGACCGGCGGCGCCTGAAGCGACCCGGGTGGCGGGGGGCTGCAGGGTGAGTCCAGCGCTGGGGTTTGGAGGTTCCCAATTCCCGGCGTTGGGGCGCCAAGCTCCTAGGGATGGGCCCCTTGGGGACCCACCTAGGGTTTGCGTTAGCCCCCAGGAGGCCTTCTGGCCCAATCCCCTGGCTGTGTGGCGCGCGGTGGGGCGGGCCGAGGGGTCGGAGCTGGGAGCGGGACCGTGGGCCCACAGGTTTTGGCGTGGGGGCCTTCGAAGATCCTCAGGGACTAGGAGGGCCCTGCCCCTTCTCCCGCCTGAATGACCGGCGGCGACCCTAGCGGCCCCGGTGGCGGGGGCTGCAGGGTGTGTCCGGCCCTGGGGCTAGGACGTCCAGGATCCCCGGCGTGGCTGCGCAAGTCCCCTTGGGAGGGGCCCCTCGGGGACCGACGTAGGGTTACGGTTAGCCCCCAGGAGGCCGGCAGGTGCGATCCGCCTGCTGTGTTTCGAGCGGAGAGGCAGGTTGAGGTGAGGGCGCTGACTAGTGGGAACGTGGGCCCAAGCGCTTTGGGGCGGGGGGGCCATCAAAGGTCGGCAGGGGCTCTGAGGGCCCTGCCCCTTCTCCCGCCTGAATGACCGGCGGTGCCCCTAGCGGCCCAGGTGGCGGGGGGCTGCGGGTAAAGTCTGGCGCTCGGTCTCGGGTCCCCAATCCCTGGCGTTGGGGCGCCAGGCCCCTTGGGTGGGGCCCCTCAGGAGCCCACCTAGAGTTAGGGTTAGCCCCCAGGAGTCCCGCAAGCCCGATCTGCTGGATGTGCGGCGAGCGGAGGGGCAGGCCGAGCTGAGGGCGCTGAGGACTGGGAGCGTGGGCCCAAGCGTTTTGGCGCGGGGGGCCTTCAAATGTCGTCAGGGGCTCGGAGTGCCCTGCACGTTCTCCCGAACTGAATGACCGGCGGCGCCAATAATGACCTGCGTGGCGCTTGGGCGAATGGTGAGTCCAGCGCTGGGGCGAAGGGTGAGTCCAGCGCTGGGGCTCGGGCGACCCAATCCCCGGCGTTGCGGTGCCAGGCCCCTTGGGAGGGGCCCCTCGGGGGCCGAACAAGGGTTAGGATTAGCCCCCAGGAGGCCGGCAGGCAGGATCCACAGGCGGTGTGGCGAGCGGGGGTGGGGGGGGTGGGGGGACGAGGCGGGGGTGCGGCCGGAGGGGAGGGCGCTGGAGAGCGGAGCGTGGGCCCAAGTGTTTTGGCGCAGGGGGCCTTCGAAGCTCCCCGGGGGCTCAGAGGGCCCTACCCAACTCCCCCCCTGAATGACCGGCGGCGCCCCTAGCGGCCCGGGTGGCGGGGGGCTGCAGGGTGAGTCCAGCGCTGGGGTTTGGAGGTTCCCAATCCCCGGCGTTGGGTCGCCAAGCCCCTTGGGATGGGCCCCTCGGGGACCCACCTAGGGTTTGGGTTAGCCCCCTGGAGGCCTTCAGGCCCAATCCCCTGGCTGTGTGGCTCGCGGTGGGGCGGACCGAGGGGAGGGAGCTGGCGAGCGGGACCGTGGGCCCACAGGTTTTGGCGCAGGGACCTTCTAAGGAGGTCGGGGGCTCGGAGGGCCCTGCCCCTTCTCCCGCCTGAATGACCGGCGGCGCCCCGAGGAGCCCGGATGCCAGGGGGCTGCAGGGTGAGTCCGGGCTGGGGCTAGGACGTCCAGGATCCCCGGCATGGCCGCGCAAGGCCCCTTGGGAGGGGCCCCTCGGGGACCGCCCTAGGGTTAAGGTTACCCCCAGGTGGCCGGCACGTCCGATCCGCCTGCTCTCTTTCCAGCGGAGGGGCCGGTTGAGGTGAGGGCGCTGACTAGTGGGAAAGTGGGCCCAAGCGCTTTGGGGCGGGGGGCCATCGAAGGTCGGCGGGGACTCAGCGGGCCCTGCCCATTCTCCAGCCCTGAATGAGCGGCAGCGCCCCTAGTGGCCCAGGTGGTGGATGGGCAGCAGTGTTAGTCTTGCCCTGGGGCTCGGGGGACCCCAATGCCCGGAGTTGCGGTGCCAGGACCCTTGGGAGGGGCCCCTCTGGGGCCCACCTAGGGTTAGGATAACCCCCAGGACACCGGCAGGCAGGACCACCGGCGGTGTGGCGAGCAGGGGGCGGGCCGAGGGGAGGGCGCTGCAGAGCGGGAGTGGGAGCGTGGGCCCAAGTGTTTTGGCGCAGGGGGCCTTTGAAGCTTGCCGGGGGCTCGGAGGGCCCTACCTCTTCTCCCGCCCTGAATGACCGGCGGCGCCTGAAGCGACCCGGGTGGCGGGGGGCTGCAGGGTGAGTCCAGCGCTGGGGTTTGGAGGTTCCCAATTCCCGGCGTTGGGGCGCCAAGCTCCTAGGGATGGGCCCCTTGGGGACCCACCTAGGGTTTGCGTTAGCCCCCAGGAGGCCTTCTGGCCCAATCCCCTGGCTGTGTGGCGCGCGGTGGGGCGGGCCGAGGGGTCGGAGCTGGGAGCGGGACCGTGGGCCCACAGGTTTTGGCGTGGGGGCCTTCGAAGATCCTCAGGGACTAGGAGGGCCCTGCCCCTTCTCCCGCCTGAATGACCGGCGGCGACCCTAGCGGCCCCGGTGGCGGGGGCTGCAGGGTGTGTCCGGCCCTGGGGCTAGGACGTCCAGGATCCCCGGCGTGGCTGCGCAAGTCCCCTTGGGAGGGGCCCCTCGGGGACCGACGTAGGGTTACGGTTAGCCCCCAGGAGGCCGGCAGGTGCGATCCGCCTGCTGTGTTTCGAGCGGAGAGGCAGGTTGAGGTGAGGGCGCTGACTAGTGGGAACGTGGGCCCAAGCGCTTTGGGGCGGGGGGGCCATCAAAGGTCGGCAGGGGCTCTGAGGGCCCTGCCCCTTCTCCCGCCTGAATGACCGGCGGTGCCCCTAGCGGCCCAGGTGGCGGGGGGCTGCGGGTAAAGTCTGGCGCTCGGTCTCGGGTCCCCAATCCCTGGCGTTGGGGCGCCAGGCCCCTTGGGTGGGGCCCCTCAGGAGCCCACCTAGAGTTAGGGTTAGCCCCCAGGAGTCCCGCAAGCCCGATCTGCTGGATGTGCGGCGAGCGGAGGGGCAGGCCGAGCTGAGGGCGCTGAGGACTGGGAGCGTGGGCCCAAGCGTTTTGGCGCGGGGGGCCTTCAAATGTCGTCAGGGGCTCGGAGTGCCCTGCACGTTCTCCCGAACTGAATGACCGGCGGCGCCAATAATGACCTGCGTGGCGCTTGGGCGAATGGTGAGTCCAGCGCTGGGGCGAAGGGTGAGTCCAGCGCTGGGGCTCGGGCGACCCAATCCCCGGCGTTGCGGTGCCAGGCCCCTTGGGAGGGGCCCCTCGGGGGCCGAACAAGGGTTAGGATTAGCCCCCAGGAGGCCGGCAGGCAGGATCCACAGGCGGTGTGGCGAGCGGGGGTGGGGGGGGTGGGGGGACGAGGCGGGGGTGCGGCCGGAGGGGAGGGCGCTGGAGAGCGGAGCGTGGGCCCAAGTGTTTTGGCGCAGGGGGCCTTCGAAGCTCCCCGGGGGCTCAGAGGGCCCTACCCAACTCCCCCCCTGAATGACCGGCGGCGCCCCTAGCGGCCCGGGTGGCGGGGGGCTGCAGGGTGAGTCCAGCGCTGGGGTTTGGAGGTTCCCAATCCCCGGCGTTGGGTCGCCAAGCCCCTTGGGATGGGCCCCTCGGGGACCCACCTAGGGTTTGGGTTAGCCCCCTGGAGGCCTTCAGGCCCAATCCCCTGGCTGTGTGGCTCGCGGTGGGGCGGACCGAGGGGAGGGAGCTGGCGAGCGGGACCGTGGGCCCACAGGTTTTGGCGCAGGGACCTTCTAAGGAGGTCGGGGGCTCGGAGGGCCCTGCCCCTTCTCCCGCCTGAATGACCGGCGGCGCCCCGAGGAGCCCGGATGCCAGGGGGCTGCAGGGTGAGTCCGGGCTGGGGCTAGGACGTCCAGGATCCCCGGCATGGCCGCGCAAGGCCCCTTGGGAGGGGCCCCTCGGGGACCGCCCTAGGGTTAAGGTTACCCCCAGGTGGCCGGCACGTCCGATCCGCCTGCTCTCTTTCCAGCGGAGGGGCCGGTTGAGGTGAGGGCGCTGACTAGTGGGAAAGTGGGCCCAAGCGCTTTGGGGCGGGGGGCCATCGAAGGTCGGCGGGGACTCAGCGGGCCCTGCCCATTCTCCAGCCCTGAATGAGCGGCAGCGCCCCTAGTGGCCCAGGTGGTGGATGGGCAGCAGTGTTAGTCTTGCCCTGGGGCTCGGGGGACCCCAATGCCCAGAGTTGCGGTGCCAGGACCCTTGGGAGGGGCCCCTCTGGGGCCCACCTAGGGTTAGGATAACCCCCAGGACACCGGCAGGCAGGACCACCGGCGGTGTGGCGAGCAGGGGGCGGGCCGAGGGGAGGGCGCTGCAGAGCGGGAGTGGGAGCGTGGGCCCAAGTGTTTTGGCGCAGGGGGCCTTTGAAGCTTGCCGGGGGCTCGGAGGGCCCTACCTCTTCTCCCGCCCTGAATGACCGGCGGCGCCTGAAGCGACCCGGGTGGCGGGGGGCTGCAGGGTGAGTCCAGCGCTGGGGTTTGGAGGTTCCCAATTCCCGGCGTTGGGGCGCCAAGCTCCTAGGGATGGGCCCCTTGGGGACCCACCTAGGGTTTGCGTTAGCCCCCAGGAGGCCTTCTGGCCCAATCCCCTGGCTGTGTGGCGCGCGGTGGGGCGGGCCGAGGGGTCGGAGCTGGGAGCGGGACCGTGGGCCCACAGGTTTTGGCGTGGGGGCCTTCGAAGATCCTCAGGGACTAGGAGGGCCCTGCCCCTTCTCCCGCCTGAATGACCGGCGGCGACCCTAGCGGCCCCGGTGGCGGGGGCTGCAGGGTGTGTCCGGCCCTGGGGCTAGGACGTCCAGGATCCCCGGCGTGGCTGCGCAAGTCCCCTTGGGAGGGGCCCCTCGGGGACCGACGTAGGGTTACGGTTAGCCCCCAGGAGGCCGGCAGGTGCGATCCGCCTGCTGTGTTTCGAGCGGAGAGGCAGGTTGAGGTGAGGGCGCTGACTAGTGGGAACGTGGGCCCAAGCGCTTTGGGGCGGGGGGGCCATCAAAGGTCGGCAGGGGCTCTGAGGGCCCTGCCCCTTCTCCCGCCTGAATGACCGGCGGTGCCCCTAGCGGCCCAGGTGGCGGGGGGCTGCGGGTAAAGTCTGGCGCTCGGTCTCGGGTCCCCAATCCCTGGCGTTGGGGCGCCAGGCCCCTTGGGTGGGGCCCCTCAGGAGCCCACCTAGAGTTAGGGTTAGCCCCCAGGAGTCCCGCAAGCCCGATCTGCTGGATGTGCGGCGAGCGGAGGGGCAGGCCGAGCTGAGGGCGCTGAGGACTGGGAGCGTGGGCCCAAGCGTTTTGGCGCGGGGGGCCTTCAAATGTCGTCAGGGGCTCGGAGTGCCCTGCACGTTCTCCCGAACTGAATGACCGGCGGCGCCAATAATGACCTGCGTGGCGCTTGGGCGAATGGTGAGTCCAGCGCTGGGGCGAAGGGTGAGTCCAGCGCTGGGGCTCGGGCGACCCAATCCCCGGCGTTGCGGTGCCAGGCCCCTTGGGAGGGGCCCCTCGGGGGCCGAACAAGGGTTAGGATTAGCCCCCAGGAGGCCGGCAGGCAGGATCCACAGGCGGTGTGGCGAGCGGGGGTGGGGGGGGTGGGGGGACGAGGCGGGGGTGCGGCCGGAGGGGAGGGCGCTGGAGAGCGGAGCGTGGGCCCAAGTGTTTTGGCGCAGGGGGCCTTCGAAGCTCCCCGGGGGCTCAGAGGGCCCTACCCAACTCCCCCCCTGAATGACCGGCGGCGCCCCTAGCGGCCCGGGTGGCGGGGGGCTGCAGGGTGAGTCCAGCGCTGGGGTTTGGAGGTTCCCAATCCCCGGCGTTGGGTCGCCAAGCCCCTTGGGATGGGCCCCTCGGGGACCCACCTAGGGTTTGGGTTAGCCCCCTGGAGGCCTTCAGGCCCAATCCCCTGGCTGTGTGGCTC
>NW_026622971.1:0-24950 GCF_023065955.2 Ursus arctos | reverse complement strand
CCGTGTCGTCTTGGGAGGATTGCTGCTGCTCTCCAATTTGTTAATTTTTTATAATACCACACTAAGCTGTTTTGAGGTGTAAGTGAGAAGTGGGTGGGGAAGCCGTCTGCAGACCCCTGTTGTCCCCAGCACAATCAGCTCAGGACACCTCAAGCCAGAACTGGTCCCTCCAGTGGGGGCCTGTCCACCCAGACGTCCACAGAAAAACCAGAGGTGGAGGGCCCCGGCACCTGCTTAGACAAAGAAGTCCAGACTGCCGCACACCAACCACGCCAAGACTTCACTGCCAACCGCTTCCTGCTCGTAGGCTTTTAGGTAAATGTACCACCGTCCAAATCAAAATCCACTACGCTGGTTCAGAGCCCTCACCCTGAAAGAGAACTGTGGTCAACATTTTGTTCTGGAACAACCTAGGCCCTTTTAGCTAAGAAATTGTACCTTGGGTCAGTCCCATCATCTGTTTAGAGTTCCGTAGTGCTGGAAAGCGTCCTACATTTTTTGTCTTTGTTTTTGTTTTCAATTAGTAATGAGGTTTTGGAAATATTTGCGTATCTAACCTGTGACATGAAAACACAGGGACCGAAGCCCGTTCTCCCCCTGCCCTGTTCGTCTTCTCCCTCCCAACCCCCCATCATGTGTACTTGTCCTGGCCTCCTGAGTAGTCTCTGCTGATGACTGTCTCTCATGATGCCCAGAACAAGCACCACTAAATGTGGTTTCTGAATTTGCTGTTGCCTTTGAGTGACTCTGAATCTAAGTGGATAAGATCTTACAAAATATGGGGTTGATGGGGACAGAGAATGATAAAAATGGCTCTTCTGAGAAAACATTTTGAAATCCGGAGCACAGCACATTGTCCGATTTGGTTTACGCTACGATCACAATCTGAGAATTTAAGGGGCAGAGGTTTCCAGGAACATCCCAGGCAGGTCACTGGGTCTTGCAGTGAGCGAGCAGGCCTGGGAACACCTGCAAGGTGGGGCCGGTGAGGTCTCTGGTGGAGATCAGGGCTTGGCAAACCACAGCCCAGTCCACAGGAGGAGCCTGTATTGCATGGTGCACTGGGTGTTATAGGCAAGTAATGAATCCTGGAACATTACATCAAAAACTAGGGGTGTACTGTATGGTGACTAACATAATATAATAAAAAATATCATTATTTAAAAAAAAAAAAAAGAAAGCATGTTGATGGGTCTTGCCTTTCATCTAATCTGATAGGCTCCTGTCTTTGGATTGGGCCATTGAGCCTATTTACATTCAGAGTAACTACTGAGAGCTGTGAATTTACTGCCATTGTATTGCTTCTAATGTCCCTGTTTCTGTATATTGGCTCTGTTCCTTTCTGATCTTTGTCCTTGTGGACTGTCTCTTTGCTTCATTGTTCCTCTTTAATATGTTATTTTAATAATACAATGCCAATCTAAAGAATTCTGGTATAACAGTTCGGGATTGGTTACTGCTTAGTTTTCAGTGGAGGCAAAGGTTTGTAAAAGTTAAAATTCTGCTAAGTGTACATTGAGATTGCTGGAAGTGATAGGGGAAGCAACTGTGTATGCAAGAAAGGTTAAGTTGTATTTTTATAAGGGCACTATAAGGAATGAGAATCCATTTTTGTTCAGGAAAGAAAAAAAGCAATTTTGTTATTTTGTACTAAATAAAGACTGTTTATTCAGAGAGAAACGTCTCAGGACAAAATCTGAATGAAAAAGAAAGGTGTAGGAAGTTTGTGAAGCGCAACTTCGGAAAAAACTTTTATTTATGGTCAGGACTAAGATTGAAATGAATGGATTTTATAGGTACAATGGTATAAGTCTGAAATTCTGCTTTTTTTCTCTCTGTTAAAAGGACAAAATTTTCCTGGATTGTTGGTCTGCTCTTGATGTGAAAGAGTTGTATCCCGGAGTCCATAGTCTCTCACGGTTCATCTCCCCCTCTGGTGCCCCCCCCTTCATTTTTCCCTTCCTTCTCCTAAGGATCTCCCTGCTATTCCTTATGTTCCACAAATAAGTGAAAGACCATGGACCCAGGGAAGCAAAGGAGGGTTGTAGAGGGGAGGGCGGTGGGGAAATGGGTTAGACCGGTGAAGGGTGTTAAGAAGGGCAGGTATTGCATGGAGCACTGGTTGTTATATGCAAACAATGAATCATGGGACACTACATCAAAAGTGAATGATGTGTACGGTATGGTGACTACCATATCGTAAAAAAAAAAAAAAAAGATGAAAGATTAAAAAGAGGGAGTTGTAAACAAAGATGTTATTACTATTATTATTATGTGTTTTCTTTACCTTTGCAGAAAAGCAAAGTTTCTATGTTTTGTCTTTATCAGGTTTTTGATGACTTAAGAGGACTGAAATGTCTCAGTTTGAAAGAAGCTAAGTTTTGCTAAAGACTGCACAATCTTCCCTAAAATGTCTTTTGGCCTCCTTGGTTCAGTTTAAGTAGTGAGTTTTGTCATGATCCATATATCTATTTAGGCCTATGCTTTAAACCATTCTGAATTTTTAAACAAATTGCCTGGGATTTAAATTGTAAGTGGAGACTTTGCTTTTCTGTTCTTTTCATTTTACTACTTAGGCTTCTTTGGTATGTTAAGTCACTTGGGAAGCATTGTGAAATAAATGATTGGGAAACCATGGGTTCTGTTGTATGGGTAAATGTTATAATTGTTGTAGGAATTATGTGAATTCCTCAAGCTTTAATATGTCTCAGTATAAGGTCCTCACTCGATATGCTAATTATGGAAATGTTCTGTGTCACAGAAGTAACGGGATTTCCTTGTCAAGTGCGTTGTAATGAGCTCTCATCAGATCTTGAACCATGTACATTTGTGATTCTTGTGTCATTTATGCCCTTGTCGAATGTGTTTCATCCTCAAGGAGATTCATGAAAGGAATTTTTGACAAATATAAGTTGTGCTCTTTAAAATCCTAAAACTCAACTGGGTAAGAATTTCCCGAACTAATGGAGCCGGTTTTGTTGCATTCAAACAGAACAAGAATTAATACTATGGGGCAGAAAGAGTTGAGGACGATGATGATAGTTTTGTGACTCTTGTTTGAAACATTGCTGGTTCTTTAATATGTGTTCTTCCAGATTGAAGGAAACTTTATGTTAAAATATGCATGATATAGGGAGATCGGATAACATATGTTTTTGTGAACAAGTGGAAACATTTCACTTTTCTCCCTACCCGAATCCTCCAGAATTCAGCAGCTCTCAGTGAGTATTCCTTCTTTCAAGGTAAGTTTGATTATTTGCCAAAGTTCAACACAAGTCTGTTTTCCTTGCAACAGGTCACTCCTGGAAACTTTAGTTATTTTACCAAGGCGTTGAATGAAGTGTCCTGTTGGAGAGAGAGAGACATGCATATAGACCCTGATATGACCAGACAAGTTGAAGGATATCAGGTTGACTTGATGGAGCCCCTTGGACATATTGGCCTGATAACCTTGCTTACAGAGTTCTCAGGAGCCTTGCCAGATGAGGAAAGAGGGTTACTTCCCGGCAGGTATCGGAACCTCAGGATAGTTTGGGGATCTCAAAAAGAAGAATTGACCCGAATCTACAGGTACTGCAGGCAAGTCTGTGGTGAGTATTTGGCTTGGCCTCTGGCCTCAAGACACGATTGCCAGTTCCATCTAGAAGATTCCTTACGAAAAGTTCTGGCAAAGCAAGGTTTACAAATGTATACGGTCCATTACTGTTCTTGCTGAGCTTAGTTAGAATAGGTGCTATGTGAAGTCAGTGAAGCAGAGAAAGACAATTACATGGTTTCCCGTATTTGTGGAACATAAGGAGTAGCAGGGAGATCATTAGGAGAAGGAAGGGAAAGAGGAAGGGGGACGGATAACAGAGGGAGAGAGGAACCATGAGAGACTCTGGACCCAGGGAAACAAACTGAGGGTTTTAGAGAGGAAGGGGGTGGGGGGATGGGCTAGCCGGGTGAAGGGTATTCAGGAGGGCACGTGTTGTGTGGAGCACTGGGTGTTCTACACAATCAGTGAATCATGGGACACTACATCAGAAGCTAATGATGTACTGTATGGTGACTCATATATCATCGTAATAAAAATAAATGAAAAAAAAAGAAAGAGTAGATGCTAAGCCAGCAAGTGTGCGATGATCGCTGCGGCCTTCTTTCATCTAAGAAACAATCACAGATCCGTGTAACTGAAAGGCATCACCCATCTGGATTAGCACACACTGCAAACACGCCTGATATTTCTGTGCCTCAAAATGGGTCCCCTTCAGCTATGAAACCATTTATCTTGCAAGTTAGGTTGGAGACATCACTTTTGACACTGACAGTGTTTTCTGATTGGGCAAATCCTATCGGAATGCCACCCAAAGTAATCTTGGAATCCCCTAGAAGCTGGTGGTTCGAGTGCTTGCACCTTGGGTCAGTATCATAAATGCTGGTTAGGATTTAAACCCCTTTAAATCTCCTCCGAAATTTAAATTTGCATTTTGTGGTGATGAGTGTTTTGACTTCAGGTGTCTGTGAGAGGCAAATCTTCACAAGAAAAGACCCCAGGCCGATTTCAGCCAAATAGAGACTTTAGAGATGGCAAAGATCAGGGCTTACTTTCAACAAGTGTTAATGCAATTTGCCTGTTGAACCTCACCGATTTCTCTTTAAGAATGAAATACTGCTAAGATGCTATTAAAAATAGAGTTGCGAAAGAAGGAAGAAAGACTGAGAGAGTCACTCACATAGAGTTGAAAAGACCTGGAGGAGGTAGGGTTTATGCACATCTCCTGTTTCAGTTCCATATAATGGAAGATCCAGGGGTTGATGAATGAGAACACATTTCCAATGTGAAAGAAGATTCCAGGAGGAGTAAGCATTGCTAAGATAGTCCTGCAAAATGTAGTTGAAATAGGGTTGATGCACATCTTCTGTTTAGGTTCTGGGAGCAGCATGAACGTTGGACTTTTGTCAGTAGTTGCAAATGATCACTGACCTCTGGGCCACCTCCAGGAGCACATCCTCCTGCTTTGGTCTGAAATAGACATCATGGAACACCTGGTAGCCAAACCGCCAACCATGCATTAGCTTCAGGTCTGCTCGCAGCAATCCTAATTCTTTCCCAGCTTGTGCGACCCTGTGATTTTGACCTCTTTGAGCCTGCACTCCCTGCTGGCAGTGTGGAGCACACTTTCCGTTTGGGGGTGACTCTGTGTCTCCCAGAGTGCAATCCCTAAGACCTGAACTCAAAGCTGTACTTGTTTTACAGACGGTTCTTCTTGGCTCACATTCCTTGGCCTGGCGGGTAGGATGCAACGTGTCTGACCTCTGCGTCTTCGCCGCCGGTTCCAGTGAGATAGGCACAAGAATGGTCCACCCTGTCATCTCCCCGGTGGTTTTGCATCACAGTGGTAAGTTGTCTTGGTTCTGAACCTCCCGCCAGGGTTGAGGTTCAGGCCTTTATTTGGATGTCCTGTTTTGGGGGTTTCTGTCTTTACATCTGAGGGGAAAAGATACCTTCTTCTTGGCTGTGACATTGGAGACAGGTCCTTAAAAAGAAAATACACAGTTGGTTCTTTGGGGAAAAGACCTTAGTAGGACAGATGTAGAAAGTTCTGCAAGTCCTCGCCCCACACAAAAACTCTGAACCAGAGGTTGCTTCTGTTGGCAGCATCGTGCGTTAGTGCAGGTTTACCGCATAAATCGAGGTACCCCCCATTTAGTGAGCATGTAGCAGCTGTCAGCACGGTGCTGGGTGTTCTATAGCCAAGGCCCTGGTCCTAGCACAGACAGATCCGGTCTTGCTGATGAAGAAAGTTTCCATACAAGTTGCAGTCTCACCTCCCTAAGTGCTTTCCTTGGAGCCCTGGAGACACTCCCAATCCTCCCCTTCTTTTGTGAGATCACCACTTACCTACCATCTGGGGAAGGATCTTGATCTGCTTGTTTTCTGTCTCTGTGATAAGAAGAAAAGCCATCTTCTGGAAAACGTGTCCAAAAGGTTAATGGGGTAATCATCTCAAACCTTGGAACGTCATCATGAATTCAGTGCCGTTAGGTCTTATTGAGGTCCCTGAGGTCATGCGTAAGTGGAAGAGGGGATTTGAGAACTTCGTTTAATCCACAGTTATAGAGGTGCTGAGATCTGTAAAGAAATCACACAGTTGGAAGAGAATATGGCGCTCCTTTATTCTGGTTCTGGCTTAACACCTTTTGCTCCTGGTTTGTCCGTGGTCTTTTAAATCTGAGCTTCTCGGCGATTCCATTTCAGCCACCTCAGGTCTCTGTGTTGAGTACTTTCGGGACCAAGTTCAAACTATGTAACAGGGCGTACGAGGCTCTTTACCATCACTATATGAATTTGGTGCCCTCTCTCCAACCCCCTTATGGTCCAGTCACACTAAGTGTTGCTGTGTCTGTTGTTTGCATTCACACCCTCCCTGTATTCCCACCCTTTGCACTCCAGGCCTTCAAGAATCGGCCATGTCCCTTTCTCTGTGAAGCTCCTTAACCTCCCCCTCAGCCCACATCATCTACCCTGTACCTCCATAATGATGTCCTTGTCTTCCTTTGGTTCTCCGTAGGCTTCCAGCCGTTTTCCAACACTACTTACTGCACACATACTGTGGGTATGTAAGCAAGAGGCGTTCTAGCAGATTAGTAAGACACTGAGCTCTAGGGCCAGACTCCCTGGGTGCGCATCTTAACCCTGCCCCTTCTCCTTAGGCAAGTCACTTGACCTCTTGGGTCCAGGTTTCCTTGCCTGTAATGCAAGGATTATAATCCTACCTGTCTCAGAGTTGCTGTTAGGATTCAGTGTTGTGGAGTTTCTCCAAAGAAAGCGCTCCATCATAGTCATTGTCTTTATGGTACTTGAATGGAAGCTCCACGAGGAGAGGGAATTTCCGCTTCCCGATCTCTGCCCGGGTCAGTGCCTGGCACTAGCAGATGCTTTAAACATACGGTGAATGAATATATGAATTTGCCAGGCGTTCTTCTAGTCTCAGGGCAAGCGGCCTTGAACAAAATAAACAAGATCCCTTTCTCATGGCTTCTACTGTAAGCTTTAGACAGAAGCACACGCTTTCATGTAATAGCAGGTGCTGTGAGGAATGTACAAGAGGGAAGTGGGATTGAGGCTAGGGATGGAGGAGCAGTATTAAGTGAGGATGGGCCAACCACACAGAGGATCCAGGTGAGGATTTCAGCCAAGGGCCCAGAATTCCCGAGGGAAAAAGAAGCTCTGCTGGTTAATAGAGCCTCCCCATTTTCTCCAAAGAGCTCTTGGAATGTCTGTCTTCCCCACTAGACTAGGAACGTCCGAAAAGAGGGACTCCATCGCGTAATTGTTTATAAATATCCTCGCTGGTGATTAGTTGGACACTTGATAAATACTTGTTGATGAAACCAAGGAATCCATGTAGGAAAGGGCCTTCCCGTTTGGAAATGCAGGCTCTGAGAGACTCTTCTACCTGTCTGTTTTCTTTTCTCCTTGTATATTCTGCCTTCCTGAAGTCTAGGCCAAGGAATACATCTGAGCATTGACTCATCTTCCTTCCAGTGCTATCCCTGAGCTCTAACATTAGGAGGTCACTTTTCCCCCCAGATCCCAACATTTATTAATCCCCTTTTTGGTAAGAATTAGGTTCAGAGCTGCAGAAACTGTTCTGTAAATGGAAAAAACTTTAGTAAAAGATTTTGGTTTTCAGAAAGTCATTTCATTTGATGAATTTTAAACATTTGCTCTTTGAGAAGCTCCTTTTCGGTCATCAACATAAAAATGAGCCTGTCATTTAAATATCCATGCTGTATTACTGTCCAGCACTGAGTTACGAACTTGCGGTGTTGTGATTTAGAATATAGATGTGATCTTACCCCGTTTCTGCAGCAAAGCTCCTTAAAGCCCTTGGAATTCCTAAGTGTGGAGGGTGATGGGGTATCTTTTGTTTGCTGTGTTAATGAGAGACTTTGGGACTGAGGAGGGGGCTGGTTGCCTGCCAGTGGAACCAACCACTTGATTATTGGGTGGGAACTTTCAGGCCCGCCCTCCACCTCCTGGGAGGGGAGAGGGGCTGGAGAACAATGATTGTCATGAAATCATAAAATCATGCCCATGTGATGAAGCCTCCACAAATACCCTGAAGGACGGGTTCTGAGAGCTTCTGGGTTGGTGAACATTGGAGGTGCTGGGAGAGTGGCGCTCTGGAACGGGGCATGGAAACTCGATCCATACCCCTTTCCCCGTACTTGGCCCTACGCAGATCTTCTCTCTTACTCTTCCTGAGTTGTATCCTTTTATAATAAACCGGTAGGTTTGTAAGTGAAATGTTTCTCTGAATTTTGTGAGCCACTGTAACAAATTGATTGAGCCTAAGGAGGCAGTGGTTGGAACCTTCCATCTGTGGCTAGTCAAGCACAGGTGGCAAACTGGACTTGTGATGGGCATCTGAAGGGTGCTGGGGGTCCAGTGTGGTGGGACTGAGCTGTGCAAGCTGACACTATCTCCAGATAGGTCGTGTCAGAAAAGGACATGCGGGTGGTGTCAAAGACTTGCTTGTCACGTGGAAGAAACACATTGCAACTGGTGTCAGAATTGTAGAACTTTATTGAAAGTCGATACGGGGATTTGAAATTAAGTGAAATCATTGATGGTCTGGTTTATCTCCAGGGATGGGGGGAATGAAAGTCCATGCAATACTTGTTAAACTAACACACTTAGGACGTAAGATCGTCAGAGAGCCCAGAGGAGGGGGATCCTTCACCCTGAAACTAAGGGGAAATAGAATTTGTAAAGAGGATTGTCTGAATCCTTTTTATGTTCATTAATACTTGCCTATCCAACCTTCCAACAAAAGCAAGGGGAATGGGTAGGATGCTCTTGTCTCCAAGATAAGAGGTTGGGTTTCCGCGGGATCAATAGAAGAGCTGAATATATATCCTTTGGATTTTGGGGGGCATACTCGCATGTGACATATGGCTGAGGAGCCTGAAGGCAAGAGCCTGTTTCCTCAGGCAGCAGGAAAGATACACAGATAGAAGGGGGGAGGGGCACAAGACTTTGTTGTGAAGTAACTGAACTTCCACGGAATGTAAGGTAAAGTTTGCCTTAGAGGTTCCTACGGTCCAAAGACAACCTCCGGGAGAGAGGAAGGCACCACGTGGGAATCACTTAGGTCGAGCTTGACTGGTGATCATCTGATCCTGAGGGACAATCACCAACAAATAGATATAAAAACCGCATACATCCTGTTCTAGGGGAGTAACAGTGAAAAGACCAACAGTATTGTTAAGTTCTCTGAAGACCTTAGGGGAGACAGATTTACATTTTGGTCAGGCCCTGAGATCACAAATCAGAATGAAAAATAGCAGTCAATAAAGAACTTTCTTGTATCCCTACCTCTGGTCCCTCTCCAGGCTTTTACCAGGAATGTGAAAATGGCATTTTGTAGTGAAGGGGAAATAAGCATGGAAAAAGAAAATCAACAATCTCTTCACATATTTAACCACAGCTTGGTTAGGAAAGAAAAAAAGCATTTTCATACTGTTCATTGTCCGCTGAGTTGAGACTGTTTGCAACTTAAAATGAGAGTTAAAAGTGGTGGCGGCGACTTCCTGGAGGCGGAGCCCACATGCAAGAGGCAGCACCTGCAGGCTGGAGTCGGCCTCCGCAGTAGTGAAGGGAGCAGGGACATGCAGGGAGTGCCCCCCTGCTGGAGGTGGGTCCGAGTCCCACCCCCCCCCCACTGGAGACAGCAGGGTCGTCCACGGATGCAGCGCCCCTGCTGCAGGCACCAGCGGCAGTGCCCACTGGGCTGGAGGCCTACAGCGACCACTGAGGCAACAATGGAGGCGGCTCCCTTGCAGGAGCTGCAGGAGGCTTTGCTGTTACTGGAGGCGGCTCGTGCATCAGCATCCCGGCGCCCGCCACAGTGGAGGAGGCGCCCTTCTCGCTGGAGGCAGCAGAGGCAACCACAAGATGCAGCGTGCCTGCCAGAGGTGCCCGCTGCAGCGCCCCTGCTGGAAGCTCCCGGGGCACCGCTGTTTCTGGAGGCAGTGCCCCTGGCACAGGAAGCAGCAGGGGGACTATGGAAGCCCCGCAGGCTGGGGGCGGAGCCCCGCAGGCTGGGGGCGGAGCCCCGCACGCTGGGGGCGGAGCCCCGCACGCTGGGGGCGGAGCCCCGCACGCTGGGGGCGGAGCCCCGCACGCTGGGGGCGGAGCCCCGCACGCTGGGGGCGGAGCCCCGCACGCTGGGGGCGGAGCCCCGCACGCTGGGGGCTTCTCACTTCGGTGCTGCGCGGACTCCAGTGCGGACGTGTTGGCAGCGGTGGAGTCTTCGGCAGCGTTGATCGTGTCATCGGCGGCAGCACTGGAGGTGTCCTGGTCTTCGAGGGAGTCAGCGAGAGCGGCGGCGTCCCTGGAGGCAGCAGAGGCTGCTTTATTGGAGGGGCGTCGACTGAAGAGGTCTCGGTGTTGGAGGCAGCCCCAGCCTCGGCGGCGCTGGCGGCGGCGCCTCCCTTTGACGTCAGTGGTGCGCCGCCTCCGGCATTGAAGGTGGCGTCGCTAGAGGCATCGCTGGAGGCGGCATCCACAGATTCGGCCTCGGCGCTGGAGGTGGCTGCGGCGGCTGTGGAGGCAGCGGCAACGAGGGCGACGGTGAGTTCCCAAGTGGCATGGGCTGCGACGCGAGGGGCGGTGAGGGTGGTGAGGGCAGCGGCGGGGAGTTCCGTGGTCGTGCTGTGGCGCGGGTGTTGATTTCCGTGGCGACGGTGGTTGCGCGTCAGTGAGGTCAGGGGCCCTGGTGGCAGCGGCACCTGCATTGTAGGTGTGCAGTGACGTCAAGGGCCGTGGAGTCGTGGGTTCCCTGGCGGGGAAGAGGATGGCATGGTTGGTTAGGGCTCTGAGTCCCAGGCGGCGGTGAGGGCGAGGATTGTGAGTTGTCATGGGTGGCGAGGGCAGCAGCCGTCTGGTCCTAGGCAGAGATGGGAGAGGGCATGGGCGGTATGTTCAGCGGTGGCCACAGCAGGAAAGGCTGTTGCTTGGGTGGTGGGGAGATGGGTTGGGTTGGAAGGGGCTCTTTCTGCATCTGTTTCTCCACGGACATGGTCTTGTAGGTTATTCTTCTCTCTTGGGTCCTCTAAGTTATGTATATACAGTTTTGTATTATAATTTATTTTATAGATGTTTTATATATTGTATACTTCAATATGATGCTTTATATGTTAAATTAGTTACATATGGTTAATGCTGCAATGAAGATGCAGGTATAAATATGTTTTCAAGTAGGTGTTTTCATTTTGTTCCGTTAAAAGCTAAGAAGAGAAGTTACTGGATTGTAGGATAGTTCTCTTTTTAATTTTTCTTTTGTTTGCGGAGGCTGCATACTGTTTTCCACAGCGTGTGCACCTACTTCTGTACCCACCAACAGTGCACCAGGGATCCCTTTCCTTCACATCTTAGCTAACGTTTGTTATTTCTGTCTTTTTGATACTGAACCTTCTAAGCAGTGTGAGGCGATACCTCAGTGTTGTTTCGATTTGCATTTCCCTGATGATTATTGATGTGGAGCATCTTTTCACGGAACTGTTGACGTCTCTGTGTCTTCTCTGCGTAATGTCCGTTTGGAAAATCCTTCCACTTTGTTTTTTGTTGTTGTTGTGATTGAGTTGTAGGAATTCATTCTATATATTGGAAAGTCACCTTTTATGAGATTTATGAGTAGCAAGTCTTTTCTCCCAGGCGGTAGGTTGCGTCTTTATTTAGTTGGTGATTTTCATGGTTGGGCAGGAGCTTTTTAGTTTCTTGTAGCTTCGCTTATTTACTTTTGCTTTTACTGCCTTGGCTTTTGGAACATGACCCAAAAAAAAAAAAAAAATCACGCCTGAGTAGTACGTAGGGCAGCTTTGTCCCTATGTTTCCTGCTAAGAGTTGTAAGGTTTCAGGTCTTGAATTCATTTTGAGTTAATGTTTGTGTCGAGTGTAAGATAGTGGTACGGATTCATTCTTTTGCATGGGTCTGTTCGGTTTTTCCAGCACCGCTTAGTAAGGGGACTGTCTTTTCCCCCTTGCATATTCTTGGCTCCTTGGTCATAAAGTACCGGACCGTAGAAGTGTGGGTTTCCTTCTGGGCTCTGTCTTCTGTTCTGTTGATCTGTGTGTCTGCTTTGATGCCAATATGCCAGCAATCAGTAGAGCTTTGTAATAGAGTTTGAAACGAGGGAGCACAGATTTTTATGCATTTTGTACCCTGCCACTTTACTGAATTTGTTCAGTAGTTTTTTTTGTGGTTGTGTTTAGGGTTTTCTACATATAATATCATGTCATCTGAAAAGAGTGACCTTCACTTCTTGGTTTCCAGTTTGGATGCCTTTTATTGATTTAGTTTTCTTGTGTAATTGCTCTGGCTAGGATTTCCAGTATTGCAGTGGACGCTTGGCCAACGTGGGTCTGAACTGGGCAGTCTGCTTATTAGGTGGGTTTTTTCAGTAAAGGGACGTTGCTGTAAATGTATTGTCCGTAAGGTTTTTCTGTGTTATTTCTTTTCAGGTTTTTATTGAAGTGTTAGTTAAGGTGGCCTTATAGGTGGCCTGCTGCCACCTTTCCCGTGAGCGGAGAGTGGGAGGGGTGCACTGCAGCGCAGGGTGGCTGTTACGTTGGGGTCAGGGAAGGAGGAGGAGAACGTTCCAGCGACCCTCTGGTGACACCCACGGCCTGCCCCGCAGCCCCTCGGTGTGGTTCCAAGAGAGGGAGGTGGTCCTGGGCCAGCTGACCCCTGTTTCCTTCCACCTGTAGGTGTGAAGAAATAGCGGCACTATGAGCTCATCCGGATGGCGTACGACATCACTGGTGAGAGCCCGGCTAGTGTGCCCATGGAGGTGCTTGTCGTCGAGGCTGCTAAGCTCCAGGCGCCACTACTCCTCACCCTACTTACTACAACTTGTGGAAGCGGCAGGCCGTGGGCGGGCAAGCCCGGTACAGGTACAAGGTAGTGGCACATAGGGAGGCAAGGCCACACCTGCACAATGTGGTCACCGCGCAGAGCGCCATGTTCATGCCCGCTGCCTGGCAGTGAGACTCGGCTCACCAGCCAGGTGAACTGCCCCAGGCTGGAAAAGCAGCATGGGTGAGAGTCCCAGCCTCGGAGTCCTGAATGCAGTTCCTTACTCCTCGAGGACAGCACTGGGGTCAGGGAAGGGGCAGGAGAGGAACACAACACACTGGGGGATTCCTGCACCCTGAGTCCTACAGCGCCCAGCCTCAGAAGGCCCAGAGTGAACATCAGTGGGCACAGAAACGGTGGGGCCCTACGTCTCTACCAGTTAGGATTCCACTGAAGGAACCTGGGGCTCTGGGTCCTCTTCTCCTTCACTGGTACCCCATCCACAGGATAATGGGGACCTGAGCCCCTCTTGGGGGCTTGAGCCTCTGGCGCAACCCTTGCAAAAGCGCCTCTGAGCAGAGCTGCGTCCCCTGGCCAAGATTATGCAGAGGGGTCGTTCACGCATTGGCTGCCTTTCCCTGCACACCTGCGCCCTCACCGCCTCTGCGGCATCATCTCTCCTCAAGGCCACACACTACATGGCAGCTTGCCAGGCCACAACTGCCCAGCCTAGGCCCCGGGGGTGGTGTGGCTGCTGCCTGCTGGCAGCGTGAGTCTCCAGCTGCAGACGGGCAAGCTGGAAGCATCTCTGCTTGCCTTCTGAGAGATCGCCTGTTTTTTTGTCAGTTTCCCAAACTGTTCCTGTGAACGGGGCAAGCTCCGGTGGTTCTGTGCATGAGTTCCATTTGCATAGGTTAGCCTGAGACCCTAAACCTCCATGCGGCGGAGAACCCTGCTTCTTGCACCTGAGGGCAGGGGGGTGACCCTCCTCGCTCTAGGGACTGAGCTCTGAGGGATGGCAGTGTGGCATCCCAAAAGGGTCCAGCTTGTGGGGCTGCAGAGGCTTCAGGAGCCCAGCCCGGGTTAGAGCCCTCAGGCCGGGGAGTAGCACCCACACTGCTGCCTGGGCTCAGCAGAAAGATGGTGGCACAGGGCTTATGGATAAGACAAACGGTGGGTCGTTGCAGAAAAGATTCTCCAACCAAGGCAGTCGCTTATTTGCTGTCAGCTATGGATGGAAGCCCAGTGTGTGCTTTTTGTAAATTGAGGTATTTTGGGGGAAAAAAAAAACTCATTGAAAATCATAAACTGATTCTAAATGGCCACAGCCTGTTGGTGTGGAGGTCAGCATTGCTACGTGCACCCTGCCAGAGTATTTGGTGTTGACTCATGCCCATGAGCACTCAGAGCCAGAGCCTTCCTGCCCACTCACCTTCCAGCTTGTTGGCCCTCCTGCTCACTGCCGCAGCTCTGACCCCGACCAGCAGGCCGGGGCGTCCCCTGTCAGCCCCGCCAGTGCACCTTACGGGACGTCTGCCTGTAGGAGAGAGAAGCCAGAGGGCCTGAGCTGACCCTTGACCCCTTGGCCTCCACCTCCTGAGCATCTGAGGTGATTCTGCCCAGGCTCTGTTCACCCTGGTTCTTACCTCAGGCACCAAGCCCCACAGCACCATGAAAAGGCAAAGCGAGAAGAGGTTTGGAGGTTGGTGACAAGGCCTCAGCGTGTTAACCCAGAAAACCGTAATTTGATGCAGTGGTTGCCAGCTTCTGTGATGTTCGTAGTGGGTTTTAAGGGTTTGGTTCTGTGTCGAGGTGGAACTGTTCTCAGTCACTGTGTTTGGGTTGTGTGGAAGGCTTTGCAATCCTACTAATGGTAGAGACCATTTCCTAAAATGTTCGGTCGGCCAGATGCCTCTTGTTAAATGGTCTGATCATGTCTGTGGCTTCTCTTGTACGAGTAGTTCAGGATTTGCCAAAGTGTCTTTCCGTGTAATGGCTTAAGTCAGTCAACAGAGAGCATGGGCCAAAATTCCAGGCTGTTAATTTTGGGCTCTGCGGTCTTAAAATGTCCTGCTTCTCCTCAGATGAGACCATACTCTACAGTCATTGAGCAAAGCACTACGTTATGGAGTTGAATGGGAGCCAGGTAAAAAATGCATATTTTTGAGACATCCAGCGGACGTCATAATCACCCTGATGACTTGGGGGGCCCATTGGGGTCCCTAAGGAGAGCCCAAGAACAAAATCACATTCCGCTGGGCGAAGCCCAGAGCCTACAGCTGGGAGTCCTGTGCTCCCTCTGCCTTAGGGAACATTTTTTCCAAGAACGTTCAGGGCCAAAAGATTAGGGACTGGCTGCTCCAGAGATGAGGTGTGACAGAAGCCAGACAGAGACCCAAACAAGCCCCTCAGAAGGCCTCCATGGACATGTCTGCTAGAGAGGTTCATCATCCACCTCAGTAGGGCCACACGGCTCCCGCGTGGGCCTGGACACAAGGCCCTTCTGGCCCGGTGCCACCTGTAGCACGGATGTCCCCAGTCCCCCCGAGACAGGAAATGAAATCTGCCGTGTCCACACGCTGGAACCTACACAGCTGTTTGAACGTGTGAGCTGAAGTAACATCAGTAGGCACAGAGCAAGCCTCAAGTTATGCCCTTAGGAGGAAAAAGAAGGGTGCTCTGTCCAGTGTGTGCACACGTGTGTGTAAATGCACACATACACACACACACTCAGGATGTGTAAAGACCACCTCTGGAACGATGGACAAGAACTCGGTAACATTGGTTACCTCCAGCCTTGGCACGGTCTGAATTTGTCACCACGCACACAGTATATCTTCTCAAACAGAAGAGGAAAATGATGCCAGGGCATCAAGGCTGACTGCCCCCCTCCCCAGTGCCTATCCTCTCCGGGCATCCTGGGCGCTGGTCACAGACGTGAATTGAAGCGGGTGGGCTGTGCCCTAGCCGTGTCGTCTTGGGAGGATTGCTGCTGCTCTCCAATTTGTTAATTTTTTATAATACCACACTAAGCTGTTTTGAGGTGTAAGTGAGAAGTGGGTGGGGAAGCCGTCTGCAGACCCCTGTTGTCCCCAGCACAATCAGCTCAGGACACCTCAAGCCAGAACTGGTCCCTCCAGTGGGGGCCTGTCCACCCAGACGTCCACAGAAAAACCAGAGGTGGAGGGCCCCGGCACCTGCTTAGACAAAGAAGTCCAGACTGCCGCACACCAACCACGCCAAGACTTCACTGCCAACCGCTTCCTGCTCGTAGGCTTTTAGGTAAATGTACCACCGTCCAAATCAAAATCCACTACGCTGGTTCAGAGCCCTCACCCTGAAAGAGAACTGTGGTCAACATTTTGTTCTGGAACAACCTAGGCCCTTTTAGCTAAGAAATTGTACCTTGGGTCAGTCCCATCATCTGTTTAGAGTTCCGTAGTGCTGGAAAGCGTCCTACATTTTTTGTCTTTGTTTTTGTTTTCAATTAGTAATGAGGTTTTGGAAATATTTGCGTATCTAACCTGTGACATGAAAACACAGGGACCGAAGCCCGTTCTCCCCCTGCCCTGTTCGTCTTCTCCCTCCCAACCCCCCATCATGTGTACTTGTCCTGGCCTCCTGAGTAGTCTCTGCTGATGACTGTCTCTCATGATGCCCAGAACAAGCACCACTAAATGTGGTTTCTGAATTTGCTGTTGCCTTTGAGTGACTCTGAATCTAAGTGGATCAGATCTTACAAAATATGGGGTTGATGGGGACAGAGAATGATAAAAATGGCTCTTCTGAGAAAACATTTTGAAATCCGGAGCACAGCACATTGTCCGATTTGGTTTACGCTACGATCACAATCTGAGAATTTAAGGGGCAGAGGTTTCCAGGAACATCCCAGGCAGGTCACTGGGTCTTGCAGTGAGCGAGCAGGCCTGGGAACACCTGCAAGGTGGGGCCGGTGAGGTCTCTGGTGGAGATCAGGGCTTGGCAAACCACAGCCCAGTCCACAGGAGGAGCCTGTATTGCATGGTGCACTGGGTGTTATAGGCAAGTAATGAATCCTGGAACATTACATCAAAAACTAGGGGTGTACTGTATGGTGACTAACATAATATAATAAAAAATATCATTATTTAAAAAAAAAAAAAGAAAGCATGTTGATGGGTCTTGCCTTTCATCTAATCTGATAGGCTCCTGTCTTTGGATTGGGCCATTGAGCCTATTTACATTCAGAGTAACTACTGAGAGCTGTGAATTTACTGCCATTGTATTGCTTCTAATGTCCCTGTTTGTGTATATTGGCTCTGTTCCTTTCTGATCTTTGTCCTTGTGGACTGTCTCTTTGCTTCATTGTTCCTCTTTAATATGTTATTTTAATAATACAATGCCAATCTAAAGAATTCTGGTATAACAGTTCGGGATTGGTTACTGCTTAGTTTTCAGTGGAGGCAAAGGTTTGTAAAAGTTAAAATTCTGCTAAGTGTACATTGAGATTGCTGGAAGTGATAGGGGAAGCAACTGTGTATGCAAGAAAGGTTAAGTTGTATTTTTATAAGGGCACTATAAGGAATGAGAATCCATTTTTGTTCAGGAAAGAAAAAAAGCAATTTTGTTATTTTGTACTAAATAAAGACTGTTTATTCAGAGAGAAACGTCTCAGGACAAAATCTGAATGAAAAAGAAAGGTGTAGGAAGTTTGTGAAGCGCAACTTCGGAAAAAACTTTTATTTATGGTCAGGACTAAGATTGAAATGAATGGATTTTATAGGTACAATGGTATAAGTCTGAAATTCTGCTTTTTTTCTCTCTGTTAAAAGGACAAAATTTTCCTGGATTGTTGGTCTGCTCTTGATGTGAAAGAGTTGTATCCCGGAGTCCATAGTCTCTCACGGTTCATCTCCCCCTCTGGTGCCCCCCCCTTCATTTTTCCCTTCCTTCTCCTAAGGATCTCCCTGCTATTCCTTACGTTCCACAAATAAGTGAAAGACCATGGACCCAGGGAAGCAAAGGAGGGTTGTAGAGGGGAGGGCGGTGGGGAAATGGGTTAGACCGGTGAAGGGTGTTAAGAAGGGCAGGTATTGCATGGAGCACTGGTTGTTATATGCAAACAATGAATCATGGGACACTACATCAAAAGTGAATGATGTGTACGGTATGGTGACTACCATATCGTAAAAAAAAAAAAAAAAGATGAAAGATTAAAAAGAGGGAGTTGTAAACAAAGATGTTATTACTATTATTATTATGTGTTTTCTTTACCTTTGCAGAAAAGCAAAGTTTCTATGTTTTGTCTTTATCAGGTTTTTGATGACTTAAGAGGACTGAAATGTCTCAGTTTGAAAGAAGCTAAGTTTTGCTAAAGACTGCACAATCTTCCCTAAAATGTCTTTTGGCCTCCTTGGTTCAGTTTAAGTAGTGAGTTTTGTCATGATCCATATATCTATTTAGGCCTATGCTTTAAACCATTCTGAATTTTTAAACAAATTGCCTGGGATTTAAATTGTAAGTGGAGACTTTGCTTTTCTGTTCTTTTCATTTTACTACTTAGGCTTCTTTGGTATGTTAAGTCACTTGGGAAGCATTGTGAAATAAATGATTGGGAAACCATGGGTTCTGTTGTATGGGTAAATGTTATAATTGTTGTAGGAATTATGTGAATTCCTCAAGCTTTAATATGTCTCAGTATAAGGTCCTCACTCGATATGCTAATTATGGAAATGTTCTGTGTCACAGAAGTAACGGGATTTCCTTGTCAAGTGCGTTGTAATGAGCTCTCATCAGATCTTGAACCATGTACATTTGTGATTCTTGTGTCATTTATGCCCTTGTCGAATGTGTTTCATCCTCAAGGAGATTCATGAAAGGAATTTTTGACAAATATAAGTTGTGCTCTTTAAAATCCTAAAACTCAACTGGGTAAGAATTTCCCGAACTAATGGAGCCGGTTTTGTTGCATTCAAACAGAACAAGAATTAATACTATGGGGCAGAAAGAGTTGAGGACGATGATGATAGTTTTGTGACTCTTGTTTGAAACATTGCTGGTTCTTTAATATGTGTTCTTCCAGATTGAAGGAAACTTTATGTTAAAATATGCATGATATAGGGAGATCGGATAACATATGTTTTTGTGAACAAGTGGAAACATTTCACTTTTCTCCCTACCCGAATCCTCCAGAATTCAGCAGCTCTCAGTGAGTATTCCTTCTTTCAAGGTAAGTTTGATTATTTGCCAAAGTTCAACACAAGTCTGTTTTCCTTGCAACAGGTCACTCCTGGAAACTTTAGTTATTTTACCAAGGCGTTGAATGAAGTGTCCTGTTGGAGAGAGAGAGACATGCATATAGACCCTGATATGACCAGACAAGTTGAAGGATATCAGGTTGACTTGATGGAGCCCCTTGGACATATTGGCCTGATAACCTTGCTTACAGAGTTCTCAGGAGCCTTGCCAGATGAGGAAAGAGGGTTACTTCCCGGCAGGTATCGGAACCTCAGGATAGTTTGGGGATCTCAAAAAGAAGAATTGACCCGAATCTACAGGTACTGCAGGCAAGTCTGTGGTGAGTATTTGGCTTGGCCTCTGGCCTCAAGACACGATTGCCAGTTCCATCTAGAAGATTCCTTACGAAAAGTTCTGGCAAAGCAAGGTTTACAAATGTATACGGTCCATTACTGTTCTTGCTGAGCTTAGTTAGAATAGGTGCTATGTGAAGTCAGTGAAGCAGAGAAAGACAATTACATGGTTTCCCGTATTTGTGGAACATAAGGAGTAGCAGGGAGATCATTAGGAGAAGGAAGGGAAAGAGGAAGGGGGACGGATAACAGAGGGAGAGAGGAACCATGAGAGACTCTGGACCCAGGGAAACAAACTGAGGGTTTTAGAGAGGAAGGGGGTGGGGGGATGGGCTAGCCGGGTGAAGGGTATTCAGGAGGGCACGTGTTGTGTGGAGCACTGGGTGTTCTACACAATCAGTGAATCATGGGACACTACATCAGAAGCTAATGATGTACTGTATGGTGACTCATATATCATCGTAATAAAAATAAATGAAAAAAAAAGAAAGAGTAGATGCTAAGCCAGCAAGTGTGCGATGATCGCTGCGGCCTTCTTTCATCTAAGAAACAATCACAGATCCGTGTAACTGAAAGGCATCACCCATCTGGATTAGCACACACTGCAAACACGCCTGATATTTCTGTGCCTCAAAATGGGTCCCCTTCAGCTATGAAACCATTTATCTTGCAAGTTAGGTTGGAGACATCACTTTTGACACTGACAGTGTTTTCTGATTGGGCAAATCCTATCGGAATGCCACCCAAAGTAATCTTGGAATCCCCTAGAAGCTGGTGGTTCGAGTGCTTGCACCTTGGGTCAGTATCATAAATGCTGGTTAGGATTTAAACCCCTTTAAATCTCCTCCGAAATTTAAATTTGCATTTTGTGGTGATGAGTGTTTTGACTTCAGGTGTCTGTG
This sequence comes from Ursus arctos, assembly GCF_023065955.2. Lineage (NCBI taxonomy): Eukaryota > Metazoa > Chordata > Mammalia > Carnivora > Ursidae > Ursus > Ursus arctos. The sequence continues at coordinate 4,631 of NW_026622971.1, read as the reverse complement.
AGAGGCAAATCTTCACAAGAAAAGACCCCAGGCCGATTTCAGCCAAATAGAGACTTTAGAGATGGCAAAGATCAGGGCTTACTTTCAACAAGTGTTAATGCAATTTGCCTGTTGAACCTCACCGATTTCTCTTTAAGAATGAAATACTGCTAAGATGCTATTAAAAATAGAGTTGCGAAAGAAGGAAGAAAGACTGAGAGAGTCACTCACATAGAGTTGAAAAGACCTGGAGGAGGTAGGGTTTATGCACATCTCCTGTTTCAGTTCCATATAATGGAAGATCCAGGGGTTGATGAATGAGAACACATTTCCAATGTGAAAGAAGATTCCAGGAGGAGTAAGCATTGCTAAGATCGTCCTGCAAAATGTAGTTGAAATAGGGTTGATGCACATCTTCTGTTTAGGTTCTGGGAGCAGCATGAACGTTGGACTTTTGTCAGTAGTTGCAAATGATCACTGACCTCTGGGCCACCTCCAGGAGCACATCCTCCTGCTTTGGTCTGAAATAGACATCATGGAACACCTGGTAGCCAAACCGCCAACCATGCATTAGCTTCAGGTCTGCTCGCAGCAATCCTAATTCTTTCCCAGCTTGTGTGACCCTGTGATTTTGACCTCTTTGAGCCTGCACTCCCTGCTGGCAGTGTGGAGCACACTTTCCGTTTGGGGGTGACTCTGTGTCTCCCAGAGTGCAATCCCTAAGACCTGAACTCAAAGCTGTACTTGTTTTACAGACGGTTCTTCTTGGCTCACATTCCTTGGCCTGGCGGGTAGGATGCAACGCGTCTGACCTCTGCGTCTTCGCCGCCGGTTCCAGTGAGATAGGCACAAGAATGGTCCACCCTGTCATCTCCCCGGTGGTTTTGCATCACAGTGGTAAGTTGTCTTGGTTCTGAACCTCCCGCCAGGGTTGAGGTTCAGGCCTTTATTTGGATGTCCTGTTTTGGGGGTTTCTGTCTTTACATCTGAGGGGAAAAGATACCTTCTTCTTGGCTGTGACATTGGAGACAGGTCCTTAAAAAGAAAATACACAGTTGGTTCTTTGGGGAAAAGACCTTAGTAGGACAGATGTAGAAAGTTCTGCAAGTCCTCGCCCCACACAAAAACTCTGAACCAGAGGTTGCTTCTGTTGGCAGCATCGTGCGTTAGTGCAGGTTTACCGCATAAATCGAGGTACCCCCCATTTAGTGAGCATGTAGCAGCTGTCAGCACGGTGCTGGGTGTTCTATAGCCAAGGCCCTGGTCCTAGCACAGACAGATCCGGTCTTGCTGATGAAGAAAGTTTCCATACAAGTTGCAGTCTCACCTCCCTAAGTGCTTTCCTTGGAGCCCTGGAGACACTCCCAATCCTCCCCTTCTTTTGTGAGATCACCACTTACCTACCATCTGGGGAAGGATCTTGATCTGCTTGTTTTCTGTCTCTGTGATAAGAAGAAAAGCCATCTTCTGGAAAACGTGTCCAAAAGGTTAATGGGGTAATCATCTCAAACCTTGGAACGTCATCATGAATTCAGTGCCGTTAGGTCTTATTGAGGTCCCTGAGGTCATGCGTAAGTGGAAGAGGGGATTTGAGAACTTCGTTTAATCCACAGTTATAGAGGTGCTGAGATCTGTAAAGAAATCACACAGTTGGAAGAGAATATGGCGCTCCTTTATTCTGGTTCTGGCTTAACACCTTTTGCTCCGGGTTTGTCCGTGGTCTTTTAAATCTGAGCTTCTCGGCGATTCCATTTCAGCCACCTCAGGTCTCTGTGTTGAGTACTTTCGGGACCAAGTTCAAACTATGTAACAGGGCGTACAAGGCTCTTTACCATCACTATATGAATTTGGTGCCCTCTCTCCAACCCCCTTATGGTCCAGTCACACTAAGTGTTGCTGTGTCTGTTGTTTGCATTCACACCCTCCCTGTATTCCCACCCTTTGCACTCCAGGCCTTCAAGAATCGGCCATGTCCCTTTCTCTGTGAAGCTCCTTAACCTCCCCCTCAGCCCACATCATCTACCCTGTACCTCCATAATGATGTCCTTGTCTTCCTTTGGTTCTCCGTAGGCTTCCAGCCGTTTTCCAACAATACTTACTGCACACATACTGTGGGTATGTAAGCAAGAGGCGTTCTAGCAGATTAGTAAGACACTGAGCTCTAGGGCCAGACTCCCTGGGTGCGCATCTTAACCCTGCCCCTTCTCCTTAGGCAAGTCACTTGACCTCTTGGGTCCAGGTTTCCTTGCCTGTAATGCAAGGATTATAATCCTACCTGTCTCAGAGTTGCTGTTAGGATTCAGTGTTGTGGAGTTTCTCCAAAGAAAGCGCTCCATCATAGTCATTGTCTTTATGGTACTTGAATGGAAGCTCCACGAGGAGAGGGAATTTCCGCTTCCCGATCTCTGCCCGGGTCAGTGCCTGGCACTAGCAGATGCTTTAAACATACGGTGAATGAATATATGAATTTGCCAGGCGTTCTTCTAGTCTCAGGGCAAGCGGCCTTGAACAAAATAAACAAGATCCCTTTCTCATGGCTTCTACTGTAAGCTTTAGACTGAAGCACACGCTTTCATGTAATAGCAGGTGCTGTGAGGAATGTACAAGAGGGAAGTGGGATTGAGGCTAGGGATGGAGGAGCAGTATTAAGTGAGGATGGGCCAACCACACAGAGGATCCAGGTGAGGATTTCAGCCAAGGGCCCAGAATTCCCGAGGGAAAAAGAAGCTCTGCTGGTTAATAGAGCCTCCCCATTTTCTCCAAAGGGCTCTTGGAATGTCTGTCTTCCCCACTAGACTAGGAACGTCCGAAAAGAGGGACTCCATCGCGTAATTGTTTATAAATATCCTCGCTGGTGATTAGTTGGACACTTGATAAATACTTGTTGATGAAACCAAGGAATCCATGTAGGAAAGGGCCTTCCCGTTTGGAAATGCAGGCTCTGAGAGACTCTTCTACCTGTCTGTTTTCTTTTCTCCTTGTATATTCTGCCTTCCTGAAGTCTAGGCCAAGGAATACATCTGAGCATTGACTCATCTTCCTTCCAGTGCTATCCCTGAGCTCTAACATTAGGAGGTCACTTTTCCCCCCAGATCCCAACATTTATTAATCCCCTTTTTGGTAAGAATTAGGTTCAGAGCTGCAGAAACTGTTCTGTAAATGGAAAAAACTTTAGTAAAAGATTTTGGTTTTCAGAAAGTCATTTCATTTGATGAATTTTAAACATTTGCTCTTTGAGAAGCTCCTTTTCGGTCATCAACATAAAAATGAACCTATCATTTAAATATCCATGCTGTATTACTGTCCAGCACTGAGTTACGAACTTGCGGTGTTGTGATTTAGAATATAGATGTGATCTTACCCCGTTTCTGCAGCAAAGCTCCTTAAAGCCCTTGGAATTCCTAAGTGTGGAGGGTGATGGGGTATCTTTTGTTTGCTGTGTTAATGAGAGACTTTGGGACTGAGGAGGGGGCTGGTTGCCTGCCAGTGGAACCAACCACTTGATTATTGGGTGGGAACTTTCAGGCCCGCCCTCCACCTCCTGGGAGGGGAGAGGGGCTGGAGAACAATGATTGTCATGAAATCATAAAATCATGCCCATGTGATGAAGCCTCCACAAATACCCTGAAGGACGGGTTCTGAGAGCTTCTGGGTTGGTGAACATTGGAGGTGCTGGGAGAGTGGCGCTCTGGAACGGGGCATGGAAACTCGATCCATACCCCTTTCCCCGTACTTGGCCCTACGCAGATCTTCTCTCTTACTCTTCCTGAGTTGTATCCTTTTATAATAAACCGGTAGGTTTGTAAGTGAAATGTTTCTCTGAATTTTGTGAGCCACTGTAACAAATTGATTGAGCCTAAGGAGGCAGTGGTTGGAACCTTCCATCTGTGGCTAGTCAAGCACAGGTGGCAAACTGGACTTGTGATGGGCATCTGAAGGGTGCTGGGGGTCCAGTGTGGTGGGACTGAGCTGTGCAAGCTGACACTATCTCCAGATAGGTCGTGTCAGAAAAGGACATGCGGGTGGTGTCAAAGACTTGCTTGTCACGTGGAAGAAACACATTGCAACTGGTGTCAGAATTGTAGAACTTTATTGAAAGTCGATACGGGGATTTGAAATTAAGTGAAATCATTGATGGTCTGGTTTATCTCCAGGGATGGGGGGAATGAAAGTCCATGCAATACTTGTTAAACTAACACACTTAGGACGTAAGATCGTCAGAGAGCCCAGAGGAGGGGGATCCTTCACCCTGAAACTAAGGGGAAATAGAATTTGTAAAGAGGATTGTCTGAATCCTCTTTATGTTCATTAATACTTGCCTATCCAACCTTCCAACAAAAGCAAGGGGAATGGGTAGGATGCTCTTGTCTCCAAGATAAGAGGTTGGGTTTCCGCGGGATCAATAGAAGAGCTGAATATATATCCTTTGGATTTTGGGGGGCATACTCGCATGTGACATATGGCTGAGGAGCCTGAAGGCAAGAGCCTGTTTCCTCAGGCAGCAGGAAAGATACACAGATAGAAGGGGGGAGGGGCACAAGACTTTGTTGTGAAGTAACTGAACTTCCACGGAATGTAAGGTAAAGTTTGCCTTAGAGGTTCCTACGGTCCAAAGACAACCTCCGGGAGAGAGGAAGGCACCACGTGGGAAT
>NW_026622970.1:0-24959 GCF_023065955.2 Ursus arctos | reverse complement strand
CCTGGCGCCTCAACGCCGGAGATTGGGGACCCGAGACCCAGCGCCGGACTCACCCTGCAGCCCCCCGCCACCTGGGCCGCTAGGGGGCCCGCCTGTCATTCAGGGCGGGAGAAGGGGCAGGGCCTTCTGTGACCCAGGCAACCTTCGAAGCCCCTCCCCCCCCCCCCCCCCCGCTCCAAAATGTTCTGGGCCCAGGCTCCAGCTCGCCAGCGCCCTCACTCTGCCCGCCCCTCCACTCGCTGCACAGCGGGCATTTCGGGCCTGCCGGCATCCTTCTTGCTAACCCTAACCCTAGGTCAGTCCCCGAGAGGCCCCTCACAAGGGGCCTGGGGCTGCAACGCTGGGGATTGGGGACCCCCGAGCCCCAGGGCCAGACTAACACTGCTGCCGTCCACCACCTGGGCCACTAGGGGCGCTGTCTCTCATTCAGGGCTGGAGAAGGGGCAGGGCCCTCCAAGCCCCCGCGGACCTTCGATGGCCCCCTGCCCCGAAGCGCTTGGGCCCCCGTTCCCACTCCTCAGCGCCCTCAGCTCGGCCTGCCCCTCCGCTCGCTGCACATCCAGCAGATCGGGCTTGCCGGACTCCTGGGGGCTACCCCGAGCTCTAGGTGGCCTCCTGAGGGGCCCCATCCATGGGGCCTGGCGCCCTAACGCCGGGGATTGGGAACCTCCGAACCCCAGGACTGGACTCACCCTGCAGCCCACCGCCACCTGGGCCGTAGGGGCGCCACCGGCCATTCAGGGCTGGAGAACGGGTAGGGCCCTCCGAGTCCCCGGCTAGCTTCGAAGGCCCCGTGCGCCAAAACACTTGGGCCCACGCTCCATCTCTCCAGCGCCCTCCCCTCGGCCCCACCCCCCCCGCTCGCCACACCGCCGGTGGATCCTGCCTGCCGGCGTCCTGGGGCTAACCCTAAGCCCAGGTGGGCCCCCGGGGGGCCCCTCCCAAGGGGCCTGCCACCGCAACGCCAGGCCATTGGGGACCCCCAGCCCCAGGGCAAGACTAACACTGCTGCCCCTCCACCACCTGGGCACTAGGGGCGCTGCCGCTCATTCAGGGCTGGAGAAGGGGCAGGGCCCTCTGAGCCCCGCCGACCTTCGATGGCCCCCCGCCGCAAAGCGCTTAGGCCCACGTTCCCACCAGTCAGCGCCCTCACCTCAAGCGGTCCCTCCGCTCGAAAGACAGCAGGCGGATCGGACCTGCCGGCCACCTGGGGGTAACCTTAACCCTAGGGCGGTCCCGAGGGGCCCCTCCCAAGGGGCCTTGCGCAACCACGCCGGGGATCCTGGCCGTCTTAGCCCCAGGGGCGGACTCACCCTGCAGCCCCCTGGCACCCGGGCTGCTAGGGGCACCGCCGGTCATTCAGGCGGGAGAAGGGGCAGGGCCCTCCGAGCCCCCGACCTCCTTCGAAGGCCCCCGCGCCAAAAACCTGTGGGCCCGGGGTCCCGCTTGCCAGCTCCCTCCCCTCGACCCGCCCCACCGCGAGCCACACAGCCAGGGGATTGGGCCTGAAGGCCTCCTGGGGGCTAACACAAACCCTAGGTGGGACCCCGAGGGGCCCCTCCCAAGGGGCTTGGCGACCCAACGCCGGGGATTGGGAACCACTGAACCCCAGGGGTGGAATCACCCTGCAGCCCCCCGCCACTCTGGCCGCTAGGGGCGCCGCCGATCATTCAGGCGGGAGAAGGAGCAGGGCCCACCTAGCCCTGATGACCTTCGAAGGCCCCCGCGCCAAAACAGTTGGGCCCACGCTCCCTCTCCTCAGCACCTCAGCTCGGCCTACCCCTCTGCTCGCCGCACATCCAGCAGGTCGGGCTTGCCGGCCTCCCGGGGGCTAACACTAACTCTAGGTGGGCTCCTGAGGGGCCCCACCCAAGGGGCCTGGCGCCTCAACGCCGGAGATTGGGGACCCGAGACCCAGCGCCGGACTCACCCTGCAGCCCCCCGCCACCTGGGCCGCTAGGGGGCCCGCCTGTCATTCAGGGCGGGAGAACGGGCAGGGCCTTCTGTGACCCAGGCAACCTTCGAAGCCCCCCCCCCCCCCCGCTCCAAAATGTTCTGGGCCCAGGCTCCAGCTCGCCAGCGCCCTCACTCTGCCCGCCCCTCCACTCGCTGCACAGCGGGCATTTCGGGCCTGCCGGCATCCTTCTTGCTAACCCTAACCCTAGGTCAGTCCCCGAGAGGCCCCTCACAAGGGGCCTGGGGCTGCAACGCTGGGGATTGGGGACCCCCGAGCCCCAGGGCCAGACTAACACTGCTGCCGTCCACCACCTGGGCCACTAGGGGCGCTGTCTCTCATTCAGGCCTGGAGAAGGGGCAGGGCCCTCCAAGCCCCCGCGGACCTTCGATGGCCCCCTGCCCCGAAGCGCTTGGGCCCCCGTTCCCACTCCTCAGCGCCCTCAGCTCGGCCTGCCCCCTCCGCTCGCTGCACATCCAGCAGATCGGGCTTGCCGGACTCCTGGGGGCTACCCGAGCTCTAGGTGGCCTCCTGAGGGGCCCCATCCATGGGGCCTGGCGCCCTAACGCCGGGATTGGGAACCTCCGAACCCCAGGACTGGACTCACCCTGCAGCCCACCGCCACCTGGGCCGTAGGGGCGCCACCGGCCATTCAGGGCTGGAGAACGGGTAGGGCCTCCGAGTCCCCGGCTAGCTTCGAAGGCCCCGTGCGCCAAAACACTTGGGCCCACGCTCCATCTCTCCAGCGCCCTCCCCTCGGCCCCACCCCCCCGCTCGCCACACCGCCGGTGGATCCTGCCTGCCGGCGTCCTGGGGGCTAACCCTAAGCCCAGGTGGGCCCCCGGGGGGCCCCTCCCAAGGGGCCTGCCACCGCAACGCCAGGCATTGGGGACCCCCAGCCCCAGGGCAAGACTAACACTGCTGCCCCTCCACCACCTGGGCACTAGGGGCGCTGCCGCTCATTCAGGGCTGGAGAAGGGGCAGGGCCCTCTGAGCCCCCGCCGACCTTCGATGGCCCCCCGCCGCAAAGCGCTTAGGCCCACGTTCCCACCAGTCAGCGCCCTCACCTCAAGCGGTCCCTCCGCTCGAAAGACAGCAGGCGGATCGGACCTGCCGGCCACCTGGGGGTAACCTTAACCCTAGGGCGGTCCCCGAGGGGCCCCTCCCAAGGGGCCTTGCGCAACCACGCCGGGATCCTGGCCGTCTTAGCCCCAGGGGCGGACTCACCCTGCAGCCCCCTGGCACCCGGGCTGCTAGGGGCACCGCCGGTCATTCAGGCGGGAGAAGGGGCAGGGCCCTCCGAGCCCCCGACCTCCTTCGAAGGCCCCCGCGCCAAAACCTGTGGGCCCGGGGTCCCGCTTGCCAGCTCCCTCCCCTCGACCCGCCCCACCGCGAGCCACACAGCCAGGGGATTGGGCCTGAAGGCCTCCTGGGGTCTAACACAAACCTTAGGTGGGACCCCGAGGGGCCCCTCCCAAGGGGCTTGGCGACCCAACGCCGGGGATTGGGAACCACTGAACCCCAGCGCTGGAATCACCCTGCAGCCCCCGCCACTCTGGCCGCTAGGGGCGCCGCCGATCATTCAGGCGGGAGAAGGAGCAGGGCCCACGTAGCCCCTGATGACCTTCGAAGGCCCCCCGCGCCAAAACGGTTGGGCCCACGCTCCCTCTCCTCAGCACCCTCAGCTCGGCCTACCCCTCTGCTCGCCGCACATCCAGCAGGTCGGGCTTGCCGGCCTCCCGGGGGCTAACACTAACTCTAGGTGGGGTCCTGAGGGGCCCCACCCAAGGGGCCTGGCGCCTCAACGCCGGAGATTGGGGACCCGAGACCCAGCGCCGGACTCACCCTGCAGCCCCCCGCCACCTGGGCCGCTAGGGGGCCCGCCTGTCATTCAGGGCGGGAGAACGGGCAGGGCCTTCTGTGACCCAGGCAACCTTCGAAGCCCCCCCCCCCCCCCGCTCCAAAATGTTCTGGGCCCAGGCTCCAGCTCGCCAGCGCCCTCACTCTGCCCGCCCCTCCACTCGCTGCACAGCGGGCATTTCGGGCCTGCCGGCATCCTTCTTGCTAACCCTAACCCTAGGTCAGTCCCCGAGAGGCCCCCTCACAAGGGGCCTGGGGCTGCAACGCTGGGGATTGGGGACCCCTGAGCCCCAGGGCCAGACTAACACTGCTGCCGTCCACCACCTGGGCCACTAGGGGCGCTGTCTCTCATTCAGGGCTGGAGAAGGGGCAGGGCCCTCCAAGCCCCCGCGGACCTTCGATGGCCCCCTGCCCCGAAGCGCTTGGGCCCCCGTTCCCACTCCTCAGCGCCCTCAGCTCGGCCTGCCCCTCCGCTCGCTGCACATCCAGCAGATCGGGCTTGCCGGACTCCTGGGGGCTACCCGAGCTCTAGGTGGCCTCCTGAGGGGCCCCATCCATGGGGCCTGGCGCCCTAACGCCGGGGATTGGGAACCTCCGAACCCCAGGACTGGACTCACCCTGCAGCCCACCGCCACCTGGGCCGTAGGGGCGCCACCGGCCATTCAGGCTGGAGAACGGGTAGGGCCCTCCGAGTCCCCGGCTAGCTTCGAAGGCCCCGTGCGCCAAAACACTTGGGCCCACGCTCCATCTCTCCAGCGCCCTCCCCTCGGCCCCACCCCCCCGCTCGCCACTACACCGCCGGTGGATCCTGCCTGCCGGCGTCCTGGGGGCTAACCCTAAGCCCAGGTGGGCCCCCGGGGGGCCCCTCCCAAGGGGCCTGCCACCGCAACGCCAGGCATTGGGGACCCCCAGCCCCAGGGCAAGACTAACACTGCTGCCCCTCCACCACCTGGGCACTAGGGGCGCTGCCGCTCATTCAGGGCTGGAGAAGGGGCAGGGCCCTCTGAGCCCCCGCCGACCTTCGATGGCCCCCCGCCGCAAAGCGCTTAGGCCCACGTTCCCACCAGTCAGCGCCCTCACCTCAAGCGGTCCCTCCGCTCGAAAGACAGCAGGCGGATCGGACCTGCCGGCCACCTGGGGGTAACCTTAACCCTAGGGCGGTCCCCGAGGGGCCCCTCCCAAGGGGCCTTGCGCAACCACGCCGGGGATCCTGGCCGTCTTAGCCCCAGGGGCGGACTCACCCTGCAGCCCCCTGGCACCCGGGCTGCTAGGGGCAACCGCCGGTCATTCAGGCGGGAGAAGGGGCAGGGCCCTCCGAGCCCCCGACCTCCTTCGAAGGCCCCCGCGCCAAAACCTGTGGGCCCGGGGTCCCGCTTGCCAGCTCCCTCCCCTCGACCCGCCCCACCGCGAGCCACACAGCCAGGGGATTGGGCCTGAAGGCCTCCTGGGGTCTAACACAAACCTTAGGTGGGACCCCGAGGGGCCCCTCCCAAGGGGCTTGGCGACCCAACGCCGGGGATTGGGAACCACTGAACCCCAGCGCTGGAATCACCCTGCAGCCCCCCGCCACTCTGGCCGCTAGGGGCGCCGCCGATCATTCAGGCGGGAGAAGGAGCAGGGCCCACGTAGCCCCTGATGACCTTCGAAGGCCCCCGCGCCAAAACGGTTGGGCCCACGCTCCCTCTCCTCAGCACCCTCAGCTCGGCCTACCCCTCTGCTCGCCGCACATCCAGCAGGTCGGGCTTGCCGGCCTCCCGGGGGCTAACACTAACTCTAGGTGGGGTCCTGAGGGGCCCCACCCAAGGGGCCTGGCGCCTCAACGCCGGAGATTGGGGACCCGAGACCCAGCGCCGGACTCACCCTGCAGCCCCCCGCCACCTGGGCCGCTAGGGGGCCCGCCTGTCATTCAGGGCGGGAGAACGGGCAGGGCCTTCTGTGACCCAGGCAACCTTCGAAGCCCCCCCCCCCCCCGCTCCAAAATGTTCTGGGCCCAGGCTCCAGCTCGCCAGCGCCCTCACTCTGCCCGCCCCTCCACTCGCTGCACAGCGGGCATTTCGGGCCTGCCGGCATCCTTCTTGCTAACCCTAACCCTAGGTCAGTCCCCGAGAGGCCCCTCACAAGGGGCCTGGGGCTGCAACGCTGGGGATTGGGGACCCCTGAGCCCCAGGGCCAGACTAACACTGCTGCCGTCCACCACCTGGGCCACTAGGGGCGCTGTCTCTCATTCAGGGCTGGAGAAGGGGCAGGGCCCTCCAAGCCCCCGCGGACCTTCGATGGCCCCCTGCCCCGAAGCGCTTGGGCCCCCGTTCCCACTCCTCAGCGCCCTCAGCTCGGCCTGCCCCTCCGCTCGCTGCACATCCAGCAGATCGGGCTTGCCGGACTCCTGGGGGCTACCCGAGCTCTAGGTGGCCTCCTGAGGGCCCCATCCATGGGGCCTGGCGCCCTAACGCCGGGGATTGGGAACCTCCGAACCCCAGGACTGGACTCACCCTGCAGCCCACCGCCACCTGGGCCGTAGGGGCGCCACCGGCCATTCAGGGCTGGAGAACGGGTAGGGCCCTCCGAGTCCCCGGCTAGCTTCGAAGGCCCCGTGCGCCAAAACACTTGGGCCCACGCTCCATCTCTCCAGCGCCCTGCCCTCGGCCCCACCCCCCTGCTCGCCACACCGCCGGTGGATCCTGCCTGCCGGCGTCCTGGGGGCAAACCCTAAGCCCAGGTGGGCCCCCGGGGGGCCCCTCCCAAGGGGCCTGCCAACCCAACGCCAGGCATTGGGGACCCCCAGCCCCAGGGCAAGACTAACACTGCTGCCCCTCCACCACCTGGGCACTAGGGGCGCTGCCGCTCATTCAGGGCTGGAGAAGGGGCAGGGCCCTCTGAGCCCCCGCCGACCTTCGATGGCCCCCCCGCCCCAAAGCGCTTAGGCCCACGTTCCCCACCAGTCAGCGCCCTCACCTCAAGCGGCCCCTCCGCTCGAAAGACAGCAGGCGGATCGGACCTGACGGCCACCTGGGGGTAACCTTAACCCTAGGGCGGTCCCCGAGGGGCCCCTCCCAAGGGACCTTGCGCAGCCACGCCGGGGATCCTGGCCGTCTTAGCCCCAGGGGCGGACTCACCCTGCAGCCCCCCTGGCACCCGGGCTGCTAGGGGCACCGCCGGTCATTCAGGCGGGAGAAGGGGCAGGGCCCTCCGAGCCCCCGACCTCCTTCGAAGGCCCCCGCGCCAAAACCTGTGGGCCCGGGGTCCCGCTTGCCAGCTCCCTCCCCTCGACCCGCCCCACCCGCGAGCCACACAGCCAGGGGATTGGGCCTGAAGGCCTCCTGGGGGCTAACACAAACCTTAGGTGGGACCCCGAGGGGCCCCTCCCAAGGGGCTTGGCGACCCAACGCCGGGGATTGGGAACCACTGAACCCCAGCGCTGGAATCACCCTGCAGCCCCCCGCCACTCTGGCCGCTAGGGGCGCCGCCGATCATTCAGGCGGGAGAAGGAGCAGGGCCCACGTAGCCCCTGATGACCTTCGAAGGCCCCCCGCGCCAAAACGGTTGGGCCCACGCTCCCTCTCCTCAGCACCCTCAGCTCGGCCTACCCCTCTGCTCGCCCGCACATCCAGCAGGTCGGGCTTGCCGGCCTCCCGGGGGCTAACACTAACTCTAGGTGGGCTCCTGAGGGGCCCCACCCAAGGGGCCTGGCGCCTCAACGCCGGAGATTGGGGACCCGAGACCCAGCGCCGGACTCACCCTGCAGCCCCCCGCCACCTGGGCCGCTAGGGGGCCCGCCTGTCATTCAGGGCGGGAGAACGGGCAGGGCCTTCTGTGACCCAGGCAACCTTCGAAGCCCCCCCCCCCCCCCCCCCGCTCCAAAATGTTCTGGGCCCAGGCTCCAGCTCGCCAGCGCCCTCACTCTGCCCGCCCCTCCACTCGCTGCACAGCGGGCATTTCGGGCCTGCCGGCATCCTTCTTGCTAACCCTAACCCTAGGTCAGTCCCCGAGAGGCCCCTCACAAGGGGCCTGGGGCTGCAACGCTGGGGATTGGGGACCCCCGAGCCCCAGGGCCAGACTAACACTGCTGCCGTCCACCACCTGGGCCACTAGGGGCGCTGTCTCTCATTCAGGGCTGGAGAAGGGGCAGGGCCCTCCAAGCCCCCGCGGACCTTCGATGGCCCCCTGCCCCGAAGCGCTTGGGCCCCCGTTCCCACTCCTCAGCGCCCTCAGCTCGGCCTGCCCCTCCGCTCGCTGCACATCCAGCAGATCGGGCTTGCCGGACTCCTGGGGGCTACCCCGAGCTCTAGGTGGCCTCCTGAGGGGCCCCATCCATGGGGCCTGGCGCCCTAACGCCGGGGATTGGGAACCTCCGAACCCCAGGACTGGACTCACCCTGCAGCCCACCGCCACCTGGGCCGTAGGGGCGCCACCGGCCATTCAGGGCTGGAGAACGGGTATGCCCTCCGAGTCCCCGGCTAGCTTCGAAGGCCCCGTGCGCCAAAACACTTGGGCCCACGCTCCATCTCTCCAGCGCCCTCCCCTCGGCCCCACCCCCCCGCTCGCCACACCGCCGGTGGATCCTGCCTGCCGGCGTCCTGGGGGCTAACCCTAAGCCCAGGTGGGCCCCCGGGGGGCCCCTCCCAAGGGGCCTGCCACCGCAACTCCAGGCATTGGGGACCCCCAGCCCCAGGGCAAGACTAACACTGCTGCCCCTCCACCACCTGGGCACTAGGGGCGCTGCCGCTCATTCAGGGCTGGAGAAGGGGCAGGGCCCTCTGAGCCCCCGCCGACCTTCGATGGCCCCCCGCCCCAAAGCGCTTAGGCCCACGTTCCCACCAGTCAGCGCCCTCACCTCAAGCGGTCCCTCCGCTCGAAAGACAGCAGGCGGATCGGACCTGCCGGCCACCTGGGGGTAACCTTAACCCTAGGGCGGTCCCCGAGGGGCCCCTCCCAAGGGGCCTTGCGCAACCACGCCGGGGATCCTGGCCGTCTTAGCCCCAGGGGCGGACTCACCCTGCAGCCCCCTGGCACCCGGGCTGCTAGGGGCACCGCCGGTCATTCAGGCGGGAGAAGGGGCAGGGCCCTCCGAGCCCCCGACCTCCTTCGAAGGCCCCCGCGCCAAACCCTGTGGGCCCGGGGTCCCGCTTGCCAGCTCCCTCCCCTCGACCCGCCCCACCGCGAGCCACACAGCCAGGGGATTGGGCCTGAAGGCCTCCTGGGGGCTAACACAAACCCTAGGTGGGACCCCGAGGGGCCCCTCCCAAGGGGCTTGGCGACCCAACGCCGGGGATTGGGAACCACTGAACCCCAGCGCTGGAATCACCCTGCAGCCCCCCGCCACTCTGGCCGCTAGGGGCGCCGCCGATCATTCAGGCGGGAGAAGGAGCAGGGCCCACGTAGCCCCTGATGACCTTCGAAGGCCCCCGCGCCAAAACGGTTGGGCCCACGCTCCCTCTCCTCAGCACCCTCAGCTCGGCCTACCCCTCTGCTCGCCGCACATCCAGCAGGTCGGGCTTGCCGGCCTCCCGGGGGCTAACAGTAACTCTAGGTGGGCTCCTGAGGGGCCCCACCCAAGGGGCCTGGCGCCTCAACGCCGGAGATTGGGGACCCGAGACCCAGCGCCGGACTCACCCTGCAGCCCCCCGCCACCTGGGCCGCTAGGGGGCCCGCCTGTCATTCAGGGCGGGAGAACGGGCAGGGCCGTCTGTGCCCCAGGCAACCTTCGAAGCTCCCACCCCCCCCCCCCCCCCCGCTCCAAAATGTTCTGGGCCCAGGCTCCAGCTCGCCAGCGCCCTCACTCTGCCCGCCCCTCCACTCGCTGCACAGCGGGCATTTCGGGCCTGCCGGCATCCTTCTTGCTAACCCTAACCCTAGGTCAGTCCCCGAGAGGCCCCTCACAAGGGGCCTGGGGCTGCAACGCTGGGGATTGGGGACCCCCGAGCCCCAGGGCCAGACTAACACTGCTGCCGTCCACCACCTGGGCCACTAGGGGCGCTGTCTCTCATTCAGGGCTGGAGAAGGGGCAGGGCCCTCCAAGCCCCCGCGGACCTTCGATGGCCCCCTGCCCCGAAGCGCTTGGGCCCCCGTTCCCACTCCTCAGCGCCCTCAGCTCGGCCTGCCCCTCCGCTCGCTGCACATCCAGCAGATCGGGCTTGCCGGACTCCTGGGGGCTACCCCGAGCTCTAGGTGGCCTCCTGAGGGGCCCCATCCATGGGGCCTGGCGCCCTAACGCCGGGGATTGGGAACCTCCGAACCCCTGGACTGGACTCACCCTGCAGCCCACCGCCACCTGGGCCGTAGGGGCGCCACCGGCCATTCAGGGCTGGAGAACGGGTAGGGCCCTCCGAGTCCCCGGCTAGCTTCGAAGGCCCCGTGCGCCAAAACACTTGGGCCCACGCTCCATCTCTCCAGCGCCCTCCCCTCGGCCCCATCCCCCCGCTCGCCACACCGCCGGTGGATCCTGCCTGCCGGCGTCCTGGGGGCTAACCCTAAGCCCAGGTGGGCCCCCGGGGGGCCCCTCCCAAGGGGCCTGCCACCGCAACGCCAGGCATTGGGGACCCCCAGCCCCAGGGCAAGACTAACACTGCTGCCCCTCCACCACCTGGGCACTAGGGGCGCTGCCGCTCATTCAGTGCTGGAGAAGGGGCAGGGCCCTCTGAGCCCCCGCCGACCTTCGATGGCCCCCCGCCCCAAAGCGCTTAGGCCCACGTTCCCACCAGTCAGCGCCCTCACCTCAAGCGGTCCCTCCGCTCGAAAGACAGCAGGCGGATCGGACCTGCCGGCCACCTGGGGGTAACCTTAACCCTAGGGCGGTCCCCGAGGGGCCCCTCCCAAGGGGCCTTGCGCAGCCACGCCGGGGATCCTGGCCGTCTTAGCCCCAGGGGCGGACTCACCCTGCAGCCCCCTGGCACCCGGGCTGCTAGGGGCACCGCCGGTCATTCAGGCGGGAGAAGGGGCAGGGCCCTCCGAGCCCCCGACCTCCTTCGAAGGCCCCCGCGCCAAAACCTGTGGGCCCGGGGTCCCGCTTGCCAGCTCCCTCCCCTCGACCCGCCCCACCGCGAGCCACACAGCCAGGGGATTGGGCCTGAAGGCCTCCTGGGGGCTAACACAAACCCTAGGTGGGACCCCGAGGGGCCCCTCCCAAGGGGCTTGGCGACCCAACGCCGGGGATTGGGAACCACTGAACCCCAGGGGTGGAATCACCCTGCAGCCCCCCGCCACTCTGGCCGCTAGGGGCGCCGCCGATCATTCAGGCGGGAGAAGGAGCAGGGCCCACCTAGCCCCTGATGACCTTCGAAGGCCCCCGCGCCAAAACGGTTGGGCCCACGCTCCCTCTCCTCAGCACCCTCAGCTCGGCCTACCCCTCTGCTCGCCGCACATCCAGCAGGTCGGGCTTGCCGGCCTCCCGGGGGCTAACACTAACTCTAGGTGGGCTCCTGAGGGGCCCCACCCAAGGGGCCTGGCGCCTCAACGCCGGAGATTGTGGACCCGAGACCCAGCGCTGGACTCACCCTGCAGTCCCCCGCCACCTGGGCCGCTAGGGGGCCCGCCTGTCATTCAGGGCGGGAGAACGGGCAGGGCCTTCTGTGACCCAGGCAACCTTCGAAGCCCCCCCCCCCCCGCTCCAAAATGTTCTGGGCCCAGGCTCCAGCTCGCCAGCGCCCTCACTCTGCCCGCCCCTCCACTCGCTGCACAGCGGGCATTTCGGGCCTGCCGGCATCCTTCTTGCTAACCCTAACCCTAGGTCAGTCCCCGAGAGGCCCCTCACAAGGGGCCTGGGGCTGCAACGCTGGGGATTGGGGACCCCCGAGCCCCAGGGCCAGACTAACACTGCTGCCGTCCACCACCTGGGCCACTAGGGGCGCTGTCTCTCATTCAGGCCTGGAGAAGGGGCAGGGCCCTCCAAGCCCCCGCGGACCTTCGATGGCCCCCTGCCCCGAAGCGCTTGGGCCCCCGTTCCCACTCCTCAGCGCCCTCAGCTCGGCCTGCCCCTCCGCTCGCTGCACATCCAGCAGATCGGGCTTGCCGGACTCCTGGGGGCTACCCCGAGCTCTAGGTGGCCTCCTGAGGGGCCCCATCCATGGGGCCTGGCGCCCTAACGCCGGGGATTGGGAACCTCCGAACCCCAGGACTGGACTCACCCTGCAGCCCACCGCCACCTG
Source organism: Ursus arctos (assembly GCF_023065955.2). Lineage (NCBI taxonomy): Eukaryota > Metazoa > Chordata > Mammalia > Carnivora > Ursidae > Ursus > Ursus arctos. The sequence goes on along the minus strand of NW_026622970.1, from coordinate 13,004 downwards.
GGCCGTAGGGGCGCCACCGGCCATTCAGGGCTGGAGAACGGGTAGGGCCCTCCGAGTCCCCGGCTAGCTTCGAAGGCCCCGTGCGCCAAAACACTTGGGCCCACGCTCCATCTCTCCAGCGCCCTCCCCTCGGCCCCACCCCCCCGCTCGCCACACCGCCGGTGGATCCTGCCTGCCGGCGTCCTGGGGGCTAACCCTAAGCCCAGGTGGGCCCCCGGGGGGCCCCTCCCAAGGGGCCTGCCACCGCAACGCCAGGCATTGGGGACCCCCAGCCCCAGGCAAGACTAACACTGCTGCCCCTCCACCACCTCGGCACTAGGGGCGCTGCCGCTCATTCAGGGCTGGAGAAGGGGCAGGGCCCTCTGAGCCCCCGCCGACCTTCGATGGCCCCCCGCCGCAAAGCGCTTAGGCCCACGTTCCCACCAGTCAGCGCCCTCACCTCAAGCGGTCCCTCCGCTCGAAAGACAGCAGGCGGATCGGACCTGCCGGCCACCTGGGGGTAACCTTAAACCTAGGGCGGTCCCCGAGGGGCCCCTCCCAAGGGGCCTTGCGCAACCACGCCGGGGATCCTGGCCGTCTTAGCCCCAGGGGCGGACTCACCCTGCAGCCCCCCTGGCACCCGGGCTGCTAGGGGCACCGCCGGTCATTCAGGCGGGAGAAGGGGCAGGGCCCTCCGAGCCCCCGACCTCCTTCGAAGGCCCCCGCGCCAAAACCTGTGGGCCCGGGGTCCCGCTTGCCAGCTCCCTCCCCTCGACCCGCCCCACCGCGAGCCACACAGCCAGGGGATTGGGCCTGAAGGCCTCCTGGGGGCTAACACAAACCCTAGGTGGGACCCCGAGGGGCCCCCTCCCAAGGGCTTGGCGACCCAACGCCGGGGATTGGGAACCACTGAACCCCAGCGCTGGAATCACCCTGCAGCCCCCCGCCACTCTGGCCGCTAGGGGCGCCGCCGATCATTCAGGCGGGAGAAGGAGCAGGGCCCACGTAGCCCCTGATGACCTTCGAAGGCCCCCGCGCCAAAACGGTTGGGCCCACGCTCCCTCTCCTCAGCACCCTCAGCTCGGCCTACCCCTCTGCTCGCCGCACATCCAGCAGGTCGGGCTTGCCGGCCTCCCGGGGGCTAACACTAACTCTAGGTGGGCTCCTGAGGGGCCCCACCCAAGGGGCCTGGCGCCTCAACGCCGGAGATTGGGGACCCGAGACCCAGCGCCGGACTCACCCTGCAGCCCCCCGCCACCTGGGCCGCTAGGGGGCCCGCCTGTCATTCAGGGCGGGAGAACGGGCAGGGCCGTCTGTGCCCCAGGCAACCTTCGAAGCTCCCACCCCCCCCCCCCCCGCTCCAAAATGTTCTGGGCCCAGGCTCCAGCTCGCCAGCGCCCTCACTCTGCCCGCCCCTCCACTCGCTGCACAGCGGGCATTTCGGGCCTGCCGGCATCCTTCTTGCTAACCCTAACCCTAGGTCAGTCCCCGAGAGGCCCCTCACAAGGGGCCTGGGGCTGCAACGCTGGGGATTGGGGACCCCCGAGCCCCAGGGCCAGACTAACACTGCTGCCGTCCACCACCTGGGCCACTAGGGGCGCTGTCTCTCATTGAGGGCTGGAGAAGGGGCAGGGCCCTCCAAGCCCCCGCGGACCTTCGATGGCCCCCCGCCCCAAAGCGCTTGGGCCCCCGTTCCCACTCCTCAGCGCCCTCAGCTCGGCCTGCCCCTCCGCTCGCTGCACATCCAGCAGATCGGGCTTGCCGGACTCCTGGGGGCTACCCCGAGCTCTAGGTGGCCTCCTGAGGGGCCCCATCCATGGGGCCTGGCGCCCTAACGCCGGGGATTGGGAACCTCCGAACCCCAGGACTGGACTCACCCTGCAGCCCACCGCCACCTGGGCCGTAGGGGCGCCACCGGCCATTCAGGGCTGGAGAACGGGTAGGGCCCTCCGAGTCCCCGGCTAGCTTCGAAGGCCCCGTGCGCCAAAACACTTGGGCCCACGCTCCCTCTCTCCAGCGCCCTCCCCTCGGCCCCACCCCCCCGCTCGCCACACCGCCGGTGGATCCTGCCTGCCGGCGTCCTGGGGGCTAACCCTAAGCCCAGGTGGGCCCCCGGGGGGCCCCTCCCAAGGGGCCTGCCACCGCAACTCCAGGCATTGGGGACCCCCAGCCCCAGGGCAAGACTAACACTGCTGCCCCTTCACCACCTGGGCACTAGGGGCGCTGCCGCTCATTCAGGGCTGGAGAAGGGGCAGGGCCCTCTGAGCCCCCGCCGACCTTCGATGGCCCCCCGCCGCAAAGCGCTTAGGCCCACGTTCCCACCAGTCAGCGCCCTCACCTCAAGCGGCCCCTCCGCACGAAAGTCAGCAGGCGGATCGGACCTGCCGGCCACCTGGGGGTAACCTTAACCCTAGGGCGGTCCCCGAGGGGCCCCTCCCAAGGGGCCTTGCGCAGCCACGCCGGGGATCCTGGCCGTCTTAGCCCCAGGGGCGGACTCACCCTGCAGCCCCCTGGCACCCGGGCTGCTAGGGGCACCGCCGGTCATTCAGGCGGGAGAAGGGGCAGGGCCCTCCGAGCCCCCGACCTCCTTCGAAGGCCCCCGCGCCAAAACCTGTGGGCCCGGGGTCCCGCTTGCCAGCTCCCTCCCCTCGACCCGCCCCACCGCGAGCCACACAGCCAGGGGATTGGGCCTGAAGGCCTCCTGGGGGCTAACACAAACCCTAGGTGGGACCCCGAGGGGCCCCTCCCAAGGGGCTTGGCGACCCAACGCCGGGGATTGGGAACCACTGAACCCCAGCGCTGGAATCACCCTGCAGCCCCCCGCCACTCTGGCCGCTAGGGGCGCCGCCGATCATTCAGGCGGGAGAAGGAGCAGGGCCCACCTAGCCCCTGATGACCTTCGAAGGCCCCCGCGCCAAAACGGTTGGGCCCACGCTCCCTCTCCTCAGCACCCTCAGCTCGGCCTACCCCTCTGCTCGCCGCACATCCAGCAGGTCGGGCTTGCCGGCCTCCCGGGGGCTAACACTAACTCTAGGTGGGCTCCTGAGGGGCCCCACCCAAGGGGCCTGGCGCCTCAACGCCGGAGATTGGGGACCCGAGACCCAGCGCCGGACTCACCCTGCAGCCCCCCGCCACCTGGGCCGCTAGGGGGCCCGCCTGTCATTCAGGGCGGGAGAACGGGCAGGGCCGTCTGTGCCCCAGGCAACCTTCGAAGCTCCCACCCCCCCCCCCCCCCCCCCGCTCCAAAATGTTCTGGGCCCAGGCTCCAGCTCGCCAGCGCCCTCACTCTGCCCGCCCCTCCACTCGCTGCACAGCGGGCATTTCGGGCCTGCCGGCATCCTTCTTGCTAACCCTAACCCTAGGTCAGTCCCCGAGAGGCCCCTCACAAGGGGCCTGGGGCTGCAACGCTGGGGATTGGGGACCCCCGAGCCCCAGGGCCAGACTAACACTGCTGCCGTCCACCACCTGGGCCACTAGGGGCGCTGTCTCTCATTCAGGGCTGGAGAAGGGGCAGGGCCCTCCAAGCCCCCGCGGACCTTCGATGGCCCCCTGCCCCGAAGCGCTTGGGCCCCCGTTCCCACTCCTCAGCGCCCTCAGCTCGGCCTGCCCCTCCGCTCGCTGCACATCCAGCAGATCGGGCTTGCCGGACTCCTGGGGGCTACCCCGAGCTCTAGGTGGCCTCCTGAGGGGCCCCATCCATGGGGCCTGGCGCCCTAACGCCGGGGATTGGGAACCTCCGAACCCCTGGACTGGACTCACCCTGCAGCCCACCGCCACCTGGGCCGTAGGGGCGCCACCGGCCATTCAGGGCTGGAGAACGGGTAGGGCCCTCCGAGTCCCCGGCTAGCTTCGAAGGCCCCGTGCGCCAAAACACTTGGGCCCACGCTCCATCTCTCCAGCGCCCTCCCCTCGGCCCCATCCCCCCGCTCGCCACACCGCCGGTGGATCCTGCCTGCCGGCGTCCTGGGGGCTAACCCTAAGCCCAGGTGGGCCCCCGGGGGGCCCCTCCCAAGGGGCCTGCCACCGCAACGCCAGGCATTGGGGACCCCCAGCCCCAGGGCAAGACTAACACTGCTGCCCCTCCACCACCTGGGCACTAGGGGCGCTGCCGCTCATTCAGTGCTGGAGAAGGGGCAGGGCCCTCTGAGCCCCCGCCGACCTTCGATGGCCCCCCGCCCCAAAGCGCTTAGGCCCACGTTCCCACCAGTCAGCGCCCTCACCTCAAGCGGTCCCTCCGCTCGAAAGACAGCAGGCGGATCGGACCTGCCGGCCACCTGGGGGTAACCTTAACCCTAGGGCGGTCCCCGAGGGGCCCCTCCCAAGGGGCCTTGCGCAGCCACGCCGGGGATCCTGGCCGTCTTAGCCCCAGGGGCGGACTCACCCTGCAGCCCCCTGGCACCCGGGCTGCTAGGGGCACCGCCGGTCATTCAGGCGGGAGAAGGGGCAGGGCCCTCCGAGCCCCCGACCTCCTTCGAAGGCCCCCGCGCCAAAACCTGTGGGCCCGGGGTCCCGCTTGCCAGCTCCCTCCCCTCGACCCGCCCCACCGCGAGCCACACAGCCAGGGGATTGGGCCTGAAGGCCTCCTGGGGGCTAACACAAACCCTAGGTGGGACCCCGAGGGGCCCCTCCCAAGGGGCTTGGCGACCCAACGCCGGGGATTGGGAACCACTGAACCCCAGGGGTGGAATCACCCTGCAGCCCCCCGCCACTCTGGCCGCTAGGGGCGCCGCCGATCATTCAGGCGGGAGAAGGAGCAGGGCCCACCTAGCCCCTGATGACCTTCGAAGGCCCCCGCGCCAAAACGGTTGGGCCCACGCTCCCTCTCCTCAGCACCCTCAGCTCGGCCTACCCCTCTGCTCGCCGCACATCCAGCAGGTCGGGCTTGCCGGCCTCCCGGGGGCTAACACTAACTCTAGGTGGGCTCCTGAGGGGCCCCACCCAAGGGGCCTGGCGCCTCAACGCCGGAGATTGTGGACCCGAGACCCAGCGCTGGACTCACCCTGCAGTCCCCCGCCACCTGGGCCGCTAGGGGGCCCGCCTGTCATTCAGGGCGGGAGAACGGGCAGGGCCTTCTGTGACCCAGGCAACCTTCGAAGCCCCCCCCCCCCCGCTCCAAAATGTTCTGGGCCCAGGCTCCAGCTCGCCAGCGCCCTCACTCTGCCCGCCCCTCCACTCGCTGCACAGCGGGCATTTCGGGCCTGCCGGCATCCTTCTTGCTAACCCTAACCCTAGGTCAGTCCCCGAGAGGCCCCTCACAAGGGGCCTGGGGCTGCAACGCTGGGGATTGGGGACCCCCGAGCCCCAGGGCCAGACTAACACTGCTGCCGTCCACCACCTGGGCCACTAGGGGCGCTGTCTCTCATTCAGGCCTGGAGAAGGGGCAGGGCCCTCCAAGCCCCCGCGGACCTTCGATGGCCCCCTGCCCCGAAGCGCTTGGGCCCCCGTTCCCACTCCTCAGCGCCCTCAGCTCGGCCTGCCCCTCCGCTCGCTGCACATCCAGCAGATCGGGCTTGCCGGACTCCTGGGGGCTACCCCGAGCTCTAGGTGGCCTCCTGAGGGGCCCCATCCATGGGGCCTGGCGCCCTAACGCCGGGGATTGGGAACCTCCGAACCCCAGGACTGGACTCACCCTGCAGCCCACCGCCACCTGGGCCGTAGGGGCGCCACCGGCCATTCAGGGCTGGAGAACGGGTAGGGCCCTCCGAGTCCCCGGCTAGCTTCGAAGGCCCCGTGCGCCAAAACACTTGGGCCCACGCTCCATCTCTCCAGCGCCCTCCCCTCGGCCCCACCCCCCCGCTCGCCACACCGCCGGTGGATCCTGCCTGCCGGCGTCCTGGGGGCTAACCCTAAGCCCAGGTGGGCCCCCGGGGGGCCCCTCCCAAGGGGCCTGCCACCGCAACGCCAGGCATTGGGGACCCCCAGCCCCAGGGCAAGACTAACACTGCTGCCCCTCCACCACCTCGGCACTAGGGGCGCTGCCGCTCATTCAGGGCTGGAGAAGGGGCAGGGCCCTCTGAGCCCCCGCCGACCTTCGATGGCCCCCCGCCGCAAAGCGCTTAGGCCCACGTTCCCACCAGTCAGCGCCCTCACCTCAAGCGGTCCCTCCGCTCGAAAGACAGCAGGCGGATCGGACCTGCCGGCCACCTGGGGGTAACCTTAACCCTAGGGCGGTCCCCGAGGGGCCCCTCCCAAGGGGCCTTGCGCAACCACGCCGGGGATCCTGGCCGTCTTAGCCCCAGGGGCGGACTCACCCTGCAGCCCCCTGGCACCCGGGCTGCTAGGGGCACCGCCGGTCATTCAGGCGGGAGAAGGGGCAGGGCCCTCCGAGCCCCCGACCTCCTTCGAAGGCCCCCGCGCCAAAACCTGTGGGCCCGGGGTCCCGCTTGCCAGCTCCCTCCCCTCGACCCGCCCCACCGCGAGCCACACAGCCAGGGGATTGGGCCTGAAGGCCTCCTGGGGGCTAACACAAACCCTAGGTGGGACCCCGAGGGGCCCCTCCCAAGGGGCTTGGCGACCCAACGCCGGGGATTGGGAACCACTGAACCCCAGCGCTGGAATCACCCTGCAGCCCCCCGCCACTCTGGCCGCTAGGGGCGCCGCCGATCATTCAGGCGGGAGAAGGAGCAGGGCCCACGTAGCCCCTGATGACCTTCGAAGGCCCCCGCGCCAAAACGGTTGGGCCCACGCTCCCTCTCCTCAGCACCCTCAGCTCGGCCTACCCCTCTGCTCGCCGCACATCCAGCAGGTCGGGCTTGCCGGCCTCCCGGGGGCTAACACTAACTCTAGGTGGGCTCCTGAGGGGCCCCACCCAAGGGGCCTGGCGCCTCAACGCCGGAGATTGGGGACCCGAGACCCAGCGCCGGACTCACCCTGCAGCCCCCCGCCACCTGGGCCGCTAGGGGGCCCGCCTGTCATTCAGGGCGGGAGAACGGGCAGGGCCGTCTGTGCCCCAGGCAACCTTCGAAGCTCCCACCCCCCCCCCCCCCCGCTCCAAAATGTTCTGGGCCCAGGCTCCAGCTCGCCAGCGCCCTCACTCTGCCCGCCCCTCCACTCGCTGCACAGCGGGCATTTCGGGCCTGCCGGCATCCTTCTTGCTAACCCTAACCCTAGGTCAGTCCCCGAGAGGCCCCTCACAAGGGGCCTGGGGCTGCAACGCTGGGGATTGGGGACCCCCGAGCCCCAGGGCCAGACTAACACTGCTGCCGTCCACCACCTGGGCCACTAGGGGCGCTGTCTCTCATTGAGGGCTGGAGAAGGGGCAGGGCCCTCCAAGCCCCCGCGGACCTTCGATGGCCCCCCGCCCCAAAGCGCTTGGGCCCCCGTTCCCACTCCTCAGCGCCCTCAGCTCGGCCTGCCCCTCCGCTCGCTGCACATCCAGCAGATCGGGCTTGCCGGACTCCTGGGGGCTACCCCGAGCTCTAGGTGGCCTCCTGAGGGGCCCCATCCATGGGGCCTGGCGCCCTAACGCCGGGGATTGGGAACCTCCGAACCCCAGGACTGGACTCACCCTGCAGCCCACCGCCACCTGGGCCGTAGGGGCGCCACCGGCCATTCAGGGCTGGAGAACGGGTAGGGCCCTCCGAGTCCCCGGCTAGCTTCGAAGGCCCCGTGCGCCAAAACACTTGGGCCCACGCTCCCTCTCTCCAGCGCCCTCCCCTCGGCCCCACCCCCCCGCTCGCCACACCGCCGGTGGATCCTGCCTGCCGGCGTCCTGGGGGCTAACCCTAAGCCCAGGTGGGCCCCCGGGGGCCCCTCCCAAGGGGCCTGCCACCGCAACTCCAGGCATTGGGGACCCCCAGCCCCAGGGCAAGACTAACACTGCTGCCCCTTCACCACCTGGGCACTAGGGGCGCTGCCGCTCATTCAGGGCTGGAGAAGGGGCAGGGCCCTCTGAGCCCCCGCCGACCTTCGATGGCCCCCCGCCGCAAAGCGCTTAGGCCCACGTTCCCACCAGTCAGCGCCCTCACCTCAAGCGGCCCCTCCGCACGAAAGTCAGCAGGCGGATCGGACCTGCCGGCCACCTGGGGGTAACCTTAACCCTAGGGCGGTCCCCGAGGGGCCCCTCCCAAGGGGCCTTGCGCAGCCACGCCGGGGATCCTGGCCGTCTTAGCCCCAGGGGCGGACTCACCCTGCAGCCCCCTGGCACCCGGGCTGCTAGGGGCACCGCCGGTCATTCAGGCGGGAGAAGGGGCAGGGCCCTCCGAGCCCCCGACCTCCTTCGAAGGCCCCCGCGCCAAAACCTGTGGGCCCGGGGTCCCGCTTGCCAGCTCCCTCCCCTCGACCCGCCCCACCGCGAGCCACACAGCCAGGGGATTGGGCCTGAAGGCCTCCTGGGGGCTAACACAAACCCTAGGTGGGACCCCGAGGGGCCCCTCCCAAGGGGCTTGGCGACCCAACGCCGGGGATTGGGAACCACTGAACCCCAGCGCTGGAATCACCCTGCAGCCCCCCGCCACTCTGGCCGCTAGGGGCGCCGCCGATCATTCAGGCGGGAGAAGGAGCAGGGCCCACCTAGCCCCTGATGACCTTCGAAGGCCCCCGCGCCAAAACGGTTGGGCCCACGCTCCCTCTCCTCAGCACCCTCAGCTCGGCCTACCCCTCTGCTCGCCGCACATCCAGCAGGTCGGGCTTGCCGGCCTCCCGGGGGCTAACACTAACTCTAGGTGGGCTCCTGAGGGGCCCCACCCAAGGGGCCTGGCGCCTCAACGCCGGAGATTGGGGACCCGAGACCCAGCGCCGGACTCACCCTGCAGCCCCCCGCCACCTGGGCCGCTAGGGGGCCCGCCTGTCATTCAGGGCGGGAGAACGGGCAGGGCCGTCTGTGCCCCAGGCAACCTTCGAAGCTCCCACCCCCCCCCCCCCCCCCCCCCCCCGCTCCAAAATGTTCTGGGCCCAGGCTCCAGCTCGCCAGCGCCCTCACTCTGCCCGCCCCTCCACTCGCTGCACAGCGGGCATTTCGGGCCTGCCGGCATCCTTCTTGCTAACCCTAACCCTAGGTCAGTCCCCGAGAGGCCCCTCACAAGGGGCCTGGGGCTGCAACGCTGGGGATTGGGGACCCCCGAGCCCCAGGGCCAGACTAACACTGCTGCCGTCCACCACCTGGGCCACTAGGGGCGCTGTCTCTCATTCAGGGCTGGAGAAGGGGCAGGGCCCTCCAAGCCCCCGCGGACCTTCGATGGCCCCCTGCCCCGAAGCGCTTGGGCCCCCGTTCCCACTCCTCAGCGCCCTCAGCTCGGCCTGCCCCTCCGCTCGCTGCACATCCAGCAGATCGGGCTTGCCGGACTCCTGGGGGCTACCCCGAGCTCTAGGTGGCCTCCTGAGGGGCCCCATCCATGGGGCCTGGCGCCCTAACGCCGGGGATTGGGAACCTCCGAACCCCTGGACTGGACTCACCCTGCAGCCCACCGCCACCTGGGCCGTAGGGGCGCCACCGGCCATTCAGGGCTGGAGAACGGGTAGGGCCCTCCGAGTCCCCGGCTAGCTTCGAAGGCCCCGTGCGCCAAAACACTTGGGCCCACGCTCCATCTCTCCAGCGCCCTCCCCTCGGCCCCATCCCCCCGCTCGCCACACCGCCGGTGGATCCTGCCTGCCGGCGTCCTGGGGGCTAACCCTAAGCCCAGGTGGGCCCCCGGGGGGCCCCTCCCAAGGGGCCTGCCACCGCAACGCCAGGCATTGGGGACCCCCAGCCCCAGGGCAAGACTAACACTGCTGCCCCTCCACCACCTGGGCACTAGGGGCGCTGCCGCTCATTCAGTGCTGGAGAAGGGGCAGGGCCCTCTGAGCCCCCGCCGACCTTCGATGGCCCCCCGCCCCAAAGCGCTTAGGCCCACGTTCCCACCAGTCAGCGCCCTCACCTCAAGCGGTCCCTCCGCTCGAAAGACAGCAGGCGGATCGGACCTGCCGGCCACCTGGGGGTAACCTTAACCCTAGGGCGGTCCCCGAGGGGCCCCTCCCAAGGGGCCTTGCGCAGCCACGCCGGGGATCCTGGCCGTCTTAGCCCCAGGGGCGGACTCACCCTGCAGCCCCCCTGGCACCCGGGCTGCTAGGGGCACCGCCGGTCATTCAGGCGGGAGAAGGGGCAGGGCCCTCCGAGCCCCCGACCTCCTTCGAAGGCCCCCGCGCCAAAACCTGTGGGCCCGGGGTCCCGCTTGCCAGCTCCCTCCCCTCGACCCGCCCCACCGCGAGCCACACAGCCAGGGGATTGGGCCTGAAGGCCTCCTGGGGGCTAACACAAACCCTAGGTGGGACCCCGAGGGGCCCCTCCCAAGGGGCTTGGCGACCCAACGCCGGGGATTGGGAACCACTGAACCCCAGGGGTGGAATCACCCTGCAGCCCCCCGCCACTCTGGCCGCTAGGGGCGCCGCCGATCATTCAGGCGGGAGAAGGAGCAGGGCCCACCTAGCCCCTGATGACCTTCGAAGGCCCCCGCGCCAAAACGGTTGGGCCCACGCTCCCTCTCCTCAGCACCCTCAGCTCGGCCTACCCCTCTGCTCGCCGCACATCCAGCAGGTCGGGCTTGCCGGCCTCCCGGGGGCTAACACTAACTCTAGGTGGGCTCCTGAGGGGCCCCACCCAAGGGGCCTGGCGCCTCAACGCCGGAGATTGTGGACCCGAGACCCAGCGCTGGACTCACCCTGCAGTCCCCCGCCACCTGGGCCGCTAGGGGGCCCGCCTGTCATTCAGGGCGGGAGAACGGGCAGGGCCTTCTGTGACCCAGGCAACCTTCGAAGCCCCCCCCCCCCCGCTCCAAAATGTTCTGGGCCCAGGCTCCAGCTCGCCAGCGCCCTCACTCTGCCCGCCCCTCCACTCGCTGCACAGCGGGCATTTCGGGCCTGCCGGCATCCTTCTTGCTAACCCTAACCCTAGGTCAGTCCCCGAGAGGCCCCTCACAAGGGGCCTGGGGCTGCAACGCTGGGGATTGGGGACCCCCGAGCCCCAGGGCCAGACTAACACTGCTGCCGTCCACCACCTGGGCCACTAGGGGCGCTGTCTCTCATTCAGGCCTGGAGAAGGGGCAGGGCCCTCCAAGCCCCCGCGGACCTTCGATGGCCCCCTGCCCCGAAGCGCTTGGGCCCCCGTTCCCACTCCTCAGCGCCCTCAGCTCGGCCTGCCCCTCCGCTCGCTGCACATCCAGCAGATCGGGCTTGCCGGACTCCTGGGGGCTACCCCGAGCTCTAGGTGGCCTCCTGAGGGGCCCCATCCATGGGGCCTGGCGCCCTAACGCCGGGGATTGGGAACCTCCGAACCCCAGGACTGGACTCACCCTGCAGCCCACCGCCACCTGGGCCGTAGGGGCGCCACCCGGCCATTCAGGGCTGGAGAACGGGTAGGGCCCTCCGAGTCCCCGGCTAGCTTCGAAGGCCCCGTGCGCCAAAAACACTTGGGGCCCACGCTCCATCTCTCCAGCGCCCTCCCCCTCGGCCCCCACCCCCCCGCTCGCCACACCGCCGGTGGATCCTGCCTGCCGGCGTCCTGGGGGCTAACCCTAAGCCCAGGTGGGCCCCCGGGGGGCCCCTCCCAAGGGGCCTGCCACCGCAACGCCAGGCATTGGGGACCCCCAGCCCCAGGGCAAGACTAACACTGCTGCCCCTCCACCACCTCGGCACTAGGGGCGCTGCCGCTCATTCAGGGCTGGAGAAGGGGCAGGGCCCTCTGAGCCCCCGCCGACCTTCGATGGCCCCCCGCCGCAAAGCGCTTAGGCCCACGTTCCCACCAGTCAGCGCCCTCACCTCAAGCGGTCCCTCCGCTCGAAAGACAGCAGGCGGATCGGACCTGCCGGCCACCTGGGGTAACCTTAACCCTAGGGCGGTCCCCGAGGGGCCCCTCCCAAGGGGCCTTGCGCAACCACGCCGGGGATCCTGGCCGTCTTAGCCCCAGGGGCGGACTCACCCTGCAGCCCCCTGGCACCCGGGCTGCTAGGGGCACCGCCGGTCATTCAGGCGGGAGAAGGGGCAGGGCCCTCCGAGCCCCCGACCTCCTTCGAAGGCCCCCCGCGCCAAAACCTGTGGGCCCGGGGTCCCCGCTTGCCAGCTCCCTCCCCTCGACCCGCCCCACCGCGAGCCACACAGCCAGGGGATTGGGCCTGAAGGCCTCCTGGGGGCTAACACAAACCCTAGGTGGGACCCCGAGGGGCCCCTCCCAAGGGGCTTGGCGACCCAACGCCGGGGATTGGGAACCACTGAACCCCAGCGCTGGAATCACCCTGCAGCCCCCCGCCACTCTGGCCGCTAGGGGCGCCGCCGATCATTCAGGCGGGAGAAGGAGCAGGGCCCACCTAGCCCCTGATGACCTTCGAAGGCCCCCGCGCCAAAACGGTTGGGCCCACGCTCCCTCTCCTCAGCACCCTCAGCTCGGCCTACCCCTCTGCTCGCCGCACATCCAGCAGGTCGGGCTTGCCGGCCTCCCCGGGGGCTAACACTAACTCTAGGTGGGCTCCTGAGGGGCCCCACCCAAGGGGCCTGGCGCCTCAACGCCGGAGATTGGGGACCCGAGACCCAGCGCCGGACTCACCCTGCAGCCCCCCGCCACCTGGGCCGCTAGGGGGCCCGCCTGTCATTCAGGGCGGGAGAACGGGCAGGGCCGTCTGTGCCCCAGGCAACCTTCGAAGCTCCCACCCCCCCCCCCCCCCCGCTCCAAAATGTTCTGGGCCCAGGCTCCAGCTCGCCAGCGCCCTCACTCTGCCCCGCCCCTCCACTCGCTGCACAGCGGGCATTTCGGGCCTGCCGGCATCCTTCTTGCTAACCCTAACCCTAGGTCAGTCCCCGAGAGGCCCCTCACAAGGGGCCTGGGGCTGCAACGCTGGGGATTGGGGACCCCCGAGCCCCAGGGCCAGACTAACACTGCTGCCGTCCACCACCTGGGCCACTAGGGGCGCTGTCTCTCATTGAGGGCTGGAGAAGGGGCAGGGCCCTCCAAGCCCCCGCGGACCTTCGATGGCCCCCCGCCCCAAAGCGCTTGGGCCCCCGTTCCCACTCCTCAGCGCCCTCAGCTCGGCCTGCCCCTCCGCTCGCTGCACATCCAGCAG